>NC_142197.1:23823000-24128000 GCF_026936395.1 Plectropomus leopardus | reverse complement strand
TGAGCGATCTTCATCAAGTAAATTTTGTTGACTGCACTCGAGGAAAGGTCAGAGAGTCATTAAAATCTAAGTGGTTTACCTGGAAGTATCGGCATATGCAAAGGAATCTGACTGTTAGAATTTTACAAAAGTGCTTTGCATTCATCAAAGAAGGTAATAAATTATAGCTCTGTGTTGTAATTACAAGACTGCATAATTAAGAGAAAACTATAATTATGAGAAAAGGTTAAGGTGGTTATCAGTCATGGCTATCGGTGTTTATCAACCAGAAAACGGGAGCATTAATGCAGGTGTAATTCAATTTTATGTCTTCCTTGGTTTGAGACTGCAGGAGATTTTAATATCACTGGTGTTATTAGTGTGATATTATGCCTTGAGTGAATAACCAATCAAATCTCCTCATGCAGATATGTATATGAGGTTCATGTCCTTACAGATGTGAAATAAAATAAAAGTATCCTGCATAGATATTGTGTTCGACACTAAAGGCAACATTATGATGAGCAGAATGATCAGTATGGCAACATCACATTTCCTTGAGATTGTTAAGACAGGGCCAGCCCTAGGATTTTGGCTCATTTGTCACAAATTTGGATCATTTGTGACACAGATAGTCACACAGTCCATATGCCCCGCCCCCTAGTGTTGTGGCCCTAAAGGACTACATAGTGTCCATCTGATGATAGTGAAGCCACTAGCAAATTTCACAACTGATTTATTTTCCTACTATCTGACGGGAAAGCAGAAAATCATGACTTTCTTTGCCAGAATTAGGAGTATTTTAAAAACATTTGCTTCTTTAAATACAGGTAGAACTCAAGATTGGTATCATATTCACAGTAATGAGGGTGAAATTGCTCTTTAATGGTGCGTGCTGCTCCGGCAAAGGATTAGTTCGACCTCTGATAACACAAAGTGGAGTCTTCTCTCACTGCAGAGGAGCGGTCTGTCAAATAAAAGACATATGTCATATCTCCTCATCACTGTGAGGCTGAGGGATGATGTCAGAGGGTCACTCAGTTGGTCTGTCGGTCCAGTCTCATCCAGGAAGAAGCCTGACGACAACTCATGGACATTTTATTTAAATAAAAAAATCTATATGCTAATCATGAAGTCTGCTGTGAATATTAATGGCAGGATTAAGTCAAATAGCTTTATTGACCCCCACCCTGACCTTCCAGAACCAGGTCGCGTTTTCCTCGACATACAATTCGTATCTGAATCTATAGAAGCACATAACAAAAATCAAAGCCTTATCTCATCATAACCACTTCAGAATCGCAGAATTTTCACAACGTTCTCACAGTTACAACAAAAGTATCCCACAATTGCAAGAATCTGATCACAAGATTATGAAATGTTTCTGTCAAGACTGTCAAGGGATTTAAAAAAAAATCAAATTAATTACATGCTCTGTGATTAATTAACCGAAATTAATCACATACATCAAATTTTGCTGTGAAAAGTATTTTTAAAAAATTCAGTTCATATTTTTAAGCACAAATGCCACTCATTTATGAAGTCGTGCAGCTCCTGCTTTGTCAACAGCACGGTCCTGCAAATATTTCAAAATAAATAAATAAAATGCCATCAACAACTGATGGGATTCTGTCAGCAGAAACGTTACCAGACGGCTTTTATTTTGAAACGGAAGCAGGGAAGTTTGAGTTAAACAGACATCTTTTTTTCCCTTGTCTCTGTGACAGAGAGAGACTTTTACTTAAGTAGGAGGTGGTATAGAGTTAATATAATTATCAATAATGATCAATAAAATTATCAAAACACTATTTTCACTGTTTATTCTCAGGCAGCTGACACGCTCCTGACCACACTTCTCATGCAGGCGGCGTGGATGCTGTAACCTGTAAACACGGGCGCCGCTGATACATGCTTTGTGTTGAGGTGATATTTCAGTCTTGAAGTACTTGGATGGTACAAAAATTCATGTTACAAAGCCTCTGTGGCCTTCAGTGACGGCCAAAGTACACCACAAAACGGGATTAATCAGCATTAATTTTTTTACTGTTTCTGTGATTAATAAATTGAAATGAACGTGTTATTTTGACAGTTTTTGTGAATATTTATTCAGTGCTTTATGTGAAATATATCACCAAGTGGTACTATGGTATTATCATAATCACATATTTTGATGGCTTGAATGTATCTCAGATGCATAATTTTGTATCCAGCCATCTTGAGGCCCTTGGCCCATCCTTAACGCTCCCCAGAGCGCCACAGCCCCTACTCTGGAAATCACTGACATAAAGCGAGTGAGAGTGAAATCTCTGAATGCTTAGAGCCCACCAGATGTTCCTACAGGCGTTTCTGGCTGTTCACCACCGGCAGGCCACAGCGGCTGGTCTGAATAAGGAGGTCACGGCTGTTTCTGTATGCTCCTCAGGCATTGTGGGCCAGCCGTGTGACCTGAGAGAGCCACTGAAGTGAAGCCAATGTGTGAGACAGCTTCTGCCAGTGATCCACTGAGGCCTGATCTAAAAGTCTGATATAGACTGGCACTGTGCAGGCCCTCAGATGCTCGCCATTACAAATGTATGCCCTCACAACCTCCCACTCACCAGAAATAAACACACAGATTCCAAAAAAGTCATACACTACGTGGGTGGTTTTTCATGACCCATGGCTTTTTCATGCAGTTTCTCAGCTTCCAAACAGTGGTGTTTAAAAAAAACCCACCAACAACAAAACAGTGGAATTTAGTAAAGATCAAAGGGTTAAATCTCTGAAAATTAAGGAATAGTTTGCAATAATGATCAGGACTGAAATTAGTTAAAAGATTTTACTCCAAAAAGTGGAAACAAAATTAGTTTGTATTATTTTAATAGCAGTTAATGAAGAGGATATTTTTGGCCTTTCAGAGGAATTAGAGATACTATTTAAGAAAGAACAAAACAAAAAAAAACTCATACTGCACAAAAAATCAGAATACACCAAAATCATAATTATAATTAAAAATAAAATGTACAATGCTAAAATGTATTCTGGCTATTCGGCTGCTTAGCAATTGAAGTTGGATGGATGACTGGTTGTGTATTACAGACAAGCACACTTCAAATGAAAGAGATATTTCATGTTGTCTACTTTTACCCAAGGAGAGTATACCAGGTTACAATACATAACTTTATACATCTGGTGTGTGTGTGTGTGTGTGTGTGTGTGTGTGTGTGTGTGTGTGTGTGTGTGTGTGTGTTGAGGCTAGGGATGATGGAAGGTAAGGTGCTATAAAGTAATAAGAGTTAAGGTATGAAATTAATCACAAGTAGAGTCCAGTCAGGATGAACTGCAGCACTGGATGAGGAGAGCTGAGGCATATCGCCATGGAGACCAGTCACTTTCATGTTTTGAGTCACTCAAAGCAAAGCCAATATATCCCAGTGAATCAGTCTTTGGATTTGTCAGTTAACCCTGTGAAACCTGTACAGAAAAAAAAACATCAGAATGTTCCAAGAAAATTACCTGAAAATAGGAAAAAAAAAAAAAACAACACAAGAGAATGTCCGAAAAAAAAAGGTTGAAAATGTATGTATTTATATATTTTGATTTATTTTATATATTGTTTTTTCCCTGTAACATAATTTTAAATATGAGATTATATATATATATATATATATATATATATATTATATATTATATATTATAATTATATATGGGTGGCATCCCCCAAATTCTGGACAACTTTCCAATTCCCTTCTTTTTTAAAACAAATTTTCAGGTAATTTTCTTGTCATTTTTTACTAATTTCTTGCAATTTGTGGGACATTTCTTGCCAAGTTGGTCATTGCCGTTTTGTCACATGTTTTAGACAGAAATCAAACCAATTCAATTAGGTTTCAAAGGGTTAATGTTTGTGTCACTGGTAAATAGGTACATTTTGGTAAATTTCTGGTAAATTTTCATTTTGATCTAACTGTGAAAAAAAGCAGTTAAATCTAACAGTTTTGCATTTGCATCAATGGACTGAACGTATCAGAAATCTGAAAATGGGTTTCAGGCAGAAAAAAAGCTGAAGATCATTTGTCATGCGCTGTAATTTTCATTTTCCTTGTTTTTCCCCTTCAGCTGCATAATCAGAAACTGCAAATTGGAAGCTAATTTTTGCATTAACACCACAGCTGTTGCTGTTTGTTGTTGGGCAAATGCAGACTCGGCAAGAGGGGCTTTGCCCCCTCAGTTGTATTTTTTTTGGCCCCCTGTTTGAGCACCATACATCCAAAAAAAAAATACAAAAAACAATTTTTTGCCTCAAGACAAGTGACTATGTTTAGCTGTTGTTTCAGTACCATGGACAGTGCTGTTTATTGTGTGTGCAAGTGGGAGGGAAGATAGCATGTGCGCTGTCCATGGTACTGAAATAGAGCAGAGACAGACAGACGTACATGAACTTGACACTTACATCGATTCCTTAGTCTGCGCGCTTTTCGTTGTTGTGAATAAAACTTCTGGCCCTAATTGAAATGTCCCCCCAATCCACACACACGATAATGAAGGGACAGTCAACAGAGAGGGAGAGAGCGAGAGAATGCTGCTGCAAGCTCCAGCTGTTTAGATGCGCCTCATTGCTGATTTGGACATGTTCATAAATTCAAACTACAGTATATTTAGCACACTGTTTGTTCTAGGTTTTTGTGCTTGGGTAATTATAATAAATGTTTTCAAAATTTTGAAACGGGAGCCTTATGTTGTAATTTTTTTTTTGCCTTTTTGACAGCCCCCTCAAGTCTTTTTATCCCGGCACCAGGCCTGGGCCAGCGCCACCATTCACTTGACTGCCTCTTGGCCCGGTTCAACCAGCCAATCTGGTCGGGTTTCTAAGGACTTTGTGGAGAAAGTCTGCAAAATTATGATCCGTATTGTCTGCTGTTTACCTGCCCAGCCCTGTACTTGCTGACTAGTAACAGTAAACGTCATTACCAACTGTTCCTGGTTTCCTACATGTTGTATCCTAACATCACCCATTACACATTCAAACCTTTACATCCTGAGATGTGAAAGTGGTGTGGGAGACTTAACAGGTATACAATAACCTGTTATTTAAAATAGACACAAATAAAGCCATCAGTTCTGTATTATATGTGCTGACAACTAACATCTGTGTTTGTCAGAAACTCCACAGTGTTGAGGCCGACCCCTCTGTCTTGGCTTGTTAATAAAAGGTAGCAGTGTCTCCTCATAACGGGGAGATGAGAGACCAGAGGGACAAAACAAAGCTGCAAAGTCCAGAGGCAGAAAACAATAACATGACTAATCCTGTAGGAGACAACCCACAGCCTGTTACATACCCCGTCTCCCTCTCGCAAACACACACACACCTACACAGCAAACAAACATAAGCTGCTTCTTCCCCAGGAGAGAATGCTGCAGCACTAGTACAGCTCCACAGCCCGACCTCACATGTTATTTACTGTAAACAATGTGTGTGTGTGTGTGTGTGTGTGTCGGGGGGTCAAACGATTCAGCCAACCAACGCACAATACCTTCACCGTGTACCTGCTACAGCTGAAGTGTGTGTATATGTGTACTTTGGCGAGGTGGAACACCTGAGTTGAAAATGATATCTGGCTGTGTGTATAGGTAAGTGTTGTTTGTAAGTGCAGTTTGTGTTACATTTGGTGCACTGCAGCAAACACCTACACACCAACAGGCCTAACCTTGAAGGTTCATTGTGTTTTCACCACTATTCTGCCAGAGGGTACTTGATTTCCTTTGTGTAATTTGTTTATTTGTTTCTGCTTTCATACACACACACACACACACACACACACACACACACACACACACACACACATATAATCGCATGCTTTGTGATCTAAATGAATTGCATACATCAGTTTTTGTAGTAAATGTATTTGAAAAAAAAAATCAATTCATGTGAATTTTGGCATATGAGTGAATCAATGAATAACTGAATAGTTTTTAGTATGATCAATGCGAGTGAAGTTTACACTCACTATCAATGACGTGTGCAGTAACACTGAGGTAACTGTGACTGCTAACTGAAGTCCAGTGATTCCCAGTCAGAGCAATATTTTCAGCCCGGCCACTACATCTTCTTTTTTTTCTCTTCACTGTGCTGTAAAGCTGCTGAATTTTGGACACAACTGTGCTTCTCGATGGCGGCTTATAAGCTCAGAGGATGCTATCTGTAAAACCTCTGATAACCCGATTTGATTACTGAAATTTTAATCATTTAATTGTTGACTCCAAGTGGACATTTGTGCTACATTTGAGGAAAGTCCCTGAATGGATTCTTGAAATATCACATCCACACAAATGGGGCAGTCAAAGTCACAGAGACCTTGACCTTTAACCACCAAAATCTAATCACTTTATTCTTGAGTCCATGTGGATGTTTTTGCCAAATTTGAGGAAAGTCCCTTGATGCATTCTTAAGATATCACATTTACATAAATGGGACATTTTATGGACGTACCTGAAAACAGAATGCCTCTGGCTATGGCTGTTGCCAGCGTGGAGCCATAAAAACAGTATGTGTTCAAAATAAAGAAGAGAAGAATCAGTATGGCAATCACAGATTGTTTGCTTGTTACATCAGCTGCAGGTTAGTTGACAGCTAGTCAAAGTGCCTGTTGTGGAGGAAGGAGGAGGACCAGCCTAACAATGCACATCCTGTCAAAGCAGGGAAAGTTGCAGAGTTTTAATCAAAGCCTTGGAAACCATTGCAGAACTGTGCACATATAATAACCAGGGTAAAAGCTTATTTTATACTTTACACAAAGTCCAAAATGGGTTTTTTTCTACATCATTTGTCTGGCTGTCGAACACAGTTTGACTTGCAACCTTGGTTCTATGTCAAACAACTTGCTTACTTATTCCAAATAAATGGTGAAATGAAACCCAGGAGGAGAGTCAGCTGAACTAGTTAGCTCTGTAGCCTCTCAGTTTGATTGGCAGGAGGTTTAATGTTAATCTGACTGGGCATTAGTGAGGCTGTCTCCCTCATCAGAACGGGGATATTAAAATGATTAAACTGAACGGGCTGAGAGGAACAAGCCTGACAAGCGTTTGGCCAAATAAGTGCACTCGACACTTGCCTTGTTTTGTTGTGATTTCATGAATGGAAATGTCGTAAATTTGTCAGTTTGGTCATCACTGTGGCTGTCAGTCAAGATAAAGAGGGAAGACACAGTGACACCAGACACAGTATGTGGCCAAAAAGCAGCAGGGTCAGTTACTTCAGATGCTCTTAGGGATCAACAAGCTGTTGTAGAGATCGACTCAAAGGTCTGTGTCACCTCCTTTGAAAATCCTGAAACTAAAATTTCAAATCAAGTTGTCTATGAAGTCAAAATATAGCAAAACATCTCTCCAACCCTGAATCTGTTTCTGCACTTTTGGGAATTTGGCACACTGTCCTTGAAGATGTGTGTGACGGCCCCTCAGCTTGGTTCTTCTGCTGTGTCTGTGCATTCTCATTCCAGCACTGCAGACCTTGATTGAATGCAATCTTCAGCATGAGACACACCTGGGCCCGGTGTGCCCCATGCAGATATAAGGCCGAGCAGCCAGCCTGCTTTTGGCAAGCGTCCTCACCAGACCATTTTTTGCTTTGTGTCTTTTGTTTCCTTTGTCCTTGTTTTCATACCCACACAGCACATTTTTATTCCTCCACTCTCTGCACTACTGACCCTACAGATTCCTCCCACTGACTTTTTTTGAGTCATTTTTATTACTTTTTAGTTTTAAAAAATCACTTTATTTGGTAGTTTACTTCTTTGTCTCCCCTTTCTGTCCAGCCTAATAGTGTGGCTGTGACATGTGTGTGACATGTCCAAATGTGGGACAAAGAAAACTCTCTGTTCCAGCAATACCATTAATGAGCTTGTGTGGTTATTCCTCGGTAAATTATAAAGTATAAACCTTTTTACTACAAAAAACATTTTACATCAAATGATGCTCTGAAGGCACAACAGTTGCATTGCCAAAATGTATGAGGTTAGACTTTAAAACATATACCTGATTTCCAATCACTTGAGGACATTTATCAGACTTAACAGAGTCGGAGGTCTACACCTATTTCCCCACATGCAGCAGAACTCCTACCACTTGGAAACACACTTTAAATTGGTGGAGTTGCCCTTTAACTCAGCGTTATTGCCACTGTGTTTGAGAGGTCACCTGCAGTCTCTCCAGGAAATGTTTCAATATCCACCTTCCCTCTCAAAGCCTCCTCACACAAATCAGCATTCTGTGGGCTCCCTGCTTCTGTCGCACAATGCATCTTCATTTCTTATTTACATATCTCATAAATATGCAGAGTGTTTATGCCACAGGCATGACAAAGTGCCTCTTCTTCTCTAATTGGAGTATCCTTGTTTATCTCAGACTCACTTTCTGTGTCAACTCTGCTGACTGTTGATCTGATGATCGAGCTTTGCTGGAAAACACTCTCGCAGGATAGTCTTGTGAATCCCCGAGTACGTTTATTTGTGCTGCAGGAGGTGATGCTGTGCAAACTCTCAAAATGTCCAAAGTGTTGATCTCTCATCAGAACTTTTATCAAGACCACTTAAATCCAGGCCAAAGTCCCACACTGAGCACTGCCAAGATAAACACGTTCACACAGAAGGGCAAAGAGTTTTCCATTTGCTTAACCTGCAGGTGTTTGGACTGTGAGAGGGAACCCAGCCTGCTGTCATATATTGACACTTGTCATGAGTCTTGGTGTGTGATAGTGACGACAAAGCCTCCCACAGATTTTTGCAGTGTTTAGTGTTAGTTAGTGCAGCTACATTCTGCGACATGAAACTTAAATAAACTTGGGTATGACATCAAGTTTGATGTATTCAGACTATGCGATGACAATGCCTACTGAATCGCAGGCTACAAAGTCCGTCCATCAATATCAATACACATAAACAAAACATCATCCATCTACTCTGCTGTAGTCGTAAGAGAAAAATGTAAACAAATAAATCGAGCCTTCTCTATAGTGGCATTTATGTGTGTTAGAAAAGTCTGAAGAATAGGAGGAAGAGGATGTGGATGTGGTTGTGGCTTGGGAAAAGAGCCCAACTTGGCATGCCAATTTTACAAAGTGAGGCTCAAAGTAAGTATTAGCATTTATGAGCATTTAGCAGTGTCACACTGATCAGTGCGTCATTTCATGCTGAACCTTTATTGGTTGGTCAGCACATGTAGTTTGTAACAGCAGTTACGAAATGTTTATTCCATTTTTCTGATGCTGTCAGAATTATATCCGAGGCTGTCTTTGACTGCAAGACAGACAATTTTCATCTTTTGTCTGAGACAGCCGAAAAGTGCTACATTTTAGGCAAATAGACTTGCTTGCGTTTCTTGATGATGTTTCACCTTTCATCTCAGAGGCTTTTTCAGTTCTCATGCCATGGCTTTCTCCGGTAATGGACAATGCTCCCAGTACCGCTCCACCATGTGGTGGTATGTAATGTGTGTAATGACTCCCAGTCCACCGCCTTATACTCATGTTAACTGTCAGGAACAGGTCCGTTGTTGACCTGTCAGCAGCCCAGACTTGTGTGATGGCCTTTTCTTGTTCCAGCAGCTGCTGGATCATCTGCTGCCTTGATCCCCATCTCCTGGGAGATTCTGTTATCAGTTTGTGTTGAGGCAAGCCCATGTCTTTTTGAATACTTTTCAGTGCCGGCTGCTTCTTCCAACTGTAAGAAAAGAAACTGAAATTTGCAAACTCCCACTTCTCTGCCAGCCCCGGTGTACTTAACACTTCTCTCTGCAGAGACAGAGAACGTAGGCACTGAGAATACTGGCTCAGCATTGGTATGCACTTGTATAAGATTTGCTAATATAATTTCAATATCCATGAAGCATTACCATCATTTCACAATTTCAATAAACAATTTTAAATGCTAGGCATAGTACATCTCATGGACCTGAAAACAAACAAACATTTGGACCTGGTGCTTCTGCTTGAGGTGGTAAGTCTTCCTTTTTCAGTTCCAGTCTTGTTGCATATTGCACATTTTACTGTGGTTGAATTTACATCTGAACTTTGGTAACCAAATGAATTCCACAACACTGAAGTCACACCCTTATTTGGAACTAACCAATCTCAGAACCCACTGGCAGTTTGACAAGGCAAAGCCTGTGGGGATGAGGACCAATATTTCAAGCCTTTGTAGCCAGTGGATATCTGGGCCAAGACTTCCTCTCCCATGCATGGTTCATGTCAGATAATCTCTTTTAACAGATAGCTGCATATGAATGCAGATGAATAAAAAAAAGGTTAATACAAAGTTAACTCGTCAGATCATAACCGATGGGTTCTGAGAATGCTTTTTGGCCGATGCCTTCTGCCACTCTTAACTGTTACCTGCCATTCAAATGCTATTGGTAAATACTATTTGGGCTTCAAACAGGCTACAAATGGAAACCAGAACACTTGTGATGCTCACAAGTGTTCTGGTTCACAGTATATCTGTTTATAGAGATTCGAAACAAACTGCTGCATCTCAGCCACCCCTAGTCACCCCCGTGCCTGTGTGGCTTTTCTTCTCACCCAATCTAAAGACAATTCATGTGAATGTGAGCATAAATGTCTCTTTAAATCATTCCTGTTATTTGCAAGGCAACCTGACAGTAGGTCTACCCGCCCCCAGCCCAATCTCACATTGGGCCTTTGGGCAACCCCCCAAAGGATAAGCAGGTTTACCTAATGGTTGGATGGAAGTACCAATCTTAGAAATGTAACCTGACTGACAAAATCTGAAACTAAGAGGCCCTTGACACAGCAACGGTTAGTGCATGAAACGTTAAATTTTTGTTGTGGTTGGCCTTTTGCTCACATGACAATGGCATTTGGGGAAAATGCAAACTTTGGAAACCAGGTTCCAGGTGTAATATTTTGAAAACACCATCCCCTCTGTCACTGTAAACTGTCAATGCACAGATCCTGTGAGAGCAGTGATGTCACAGCCATATTTCACATGCACCAAGCTATGTTTGTGCTTCTGACTCTGCTGAGTTTATTAACACTTGCCAGTTCTGGCGCTTGCATTTGCCATCATCTTCTTTTTTGTTTACAGTCACCACTAGAAGAAGAACATTTTTATGCGCAGGTGCAAGTTGCTCTTCTATGATGTGTCATTACAAAGTTACACCACCAACTACTGGTCTGACATGCAGCATTTTTCAGTTGTTTTTGCAGATCCATGTACAAGAGCATAATTTTCACAATGTGATCATATGAACACGGATATTTAAGAAAATGCAAAAGAAAGACTTTCCCCTTTTAGTGGGGTTGTTTTTGTCTAAACATGGACCAAGACTCAACATATCCATGGGATAAACAGCATATAATCTAGACAGATGCAAAACAGAAATGTTAAAGAGCAGCTGACTCACAGTGTCCATGGTTTACTGATGCTGGATTTTCTACTGAGCAGGGTTGTTATGACAACACGCCTGTTATTGAATGCTTTAGAGAAAGGTCACAGTGTGGATGTTTCTCAGCAGAACAGCACACACTGTTCTTACTCACTTCACCGCTGTGCTGTGTGATATACCCCTGTTAAATACAACGTGGTGACAGCATCAACATGTGTCAGCCTGCTTTCTCTGCTTTCTTGAACTTTCCAGGGTTGTGGCAGAACTGAGCTACATAAACATTATATGTCGAAGCATCAAGCCGTTTAATTATATACATAATGTACATAATGCACGTAATGTGTGCATTAATATTGAATGCCTGCAGGAGCATGGCTGTCAAACTGGTTGTTGCTTCCTCTCATGATGCTCAAGCCCTCACATCAGTCCTGCATACTGTAAATCTCTGAGTCAAATGCAGTGTGACACCCAGAGATTGTCAGATGCTCAACAGTGAGGGCGAGGGACTGAGATGTTATATCTGTATCTCCCTGTGTCAGCTGCACTTACAGGTTGTTGTCTGTCATCCTGATACTCCCCCGGCACTCCTCGCTGCACAGCCTCAGCCATGCCTCGGAGCTGTAAATAAGCACACAGTAAATGGCCAGACTGCAGCACAAGTCCCAAGTGGCCCTCTGGAAATGAACCGAGAGGCCACATGTCAGATGAACTCAAACTGGACTGGCAGAACAATGCTGTGCTGGCCTGAATGGCTGCACCACTTCTTTACTAGAAATACAGACTTGTTTTATGTGTCCTGCAGTGACTACAATATGTGGCATGCTCTATGAAAATTAGTTGGATGGCAGCTCATTTGTAGATAAACCTGGATTTCTGTCAACATTTCTCGATGTTTGGTTGCTTTTGGCTTTTGGAATCTCTTTCCAGCAAATTCAGATGATGGTGACAATTTTAAGCTTGTTAAGGCATGATGACAAACTTGCAGTGATTACTTGTCAACTGCACCATGGCCATACTCAGCAACCTCTTTATGAACTGGAGGCATAAAGTGTAAAGACAGAATCCAGGGAAGAGGGTTTCCATCTAATTTTAAACAAATATTGGATTTCAGTATATAAAAATGTGAGTCGGGCTGTATTAGTTTTAAGCGACTCAGAATTGTGCAACAAAATATGAAAAATAGAAATAGAAATAGAAATAAAGCCAGGGAAAAATATCAACGGAAAAAGTAAAAACTAAGGGAAAATAATATTGATTATTATCATAATTACATATTTAGAATTATTAGAATTTTTTGAAGCACTTTTTGTATGTCATATCCTTGTTTGTTTTTTAATTCTTTTTTTTTTCTTGTAGTTTTTACTTGCTAATTTTTGGGTTATATCTTCTTTCATTACACATTGCCTTATTCCCATGTTTTTGAAAGAAATCAAGCCTATTTAATGAGATTTCAATGGTTTAAATCAGACTCAGATGTCCCATTAAAAGCATATTTACGCATTCTATAAAAAGTAGAATCCATTAAAATCAAGAAGGAAGTTTTTAAGAAAATATTGTCCCATCCAGTGTGCCATGGCTCAGTGGTGTTGAGTTGCTTAGGTGATGTGTGGTGTGAGAAATACAGGAAATTGCTTTTCCAAGGTCTGAATATTGCATTTTTCATCATTATATTACAAAACCAAAAGTGTTTAACGATTCATAGATGTTGTCTTGCCACGAAAAGTATTGCCAACAGTCTTTAAATATATGTATGCTGTTTTTTCTCAGCAGTTTATGTCTTCAGACCTGCTCCTGGCTCAGTGTGTTTCTGTAGAGGTCTACGGGGCTTTATTCCCAGACCAGAGGGCTGCAGTCCACACAAGGTTTGGCTGTGCACCGACAGACTGGAGTGGAGCAGGTGATTTATTTCACCTGTCAGCACAGCAGATGCTCCAGCAGGATATTTCAGTGTTTTAGCTCCAGCAGATGCCTCCCTTCATATATGGCGACCCACAGATTAAAGCCTGAGGGCTCAATGACAATTATATTCATCCCAATCAATACTTTCTCTAATGGGCTTCCACCACATTCTGCATGTCTGATCGCACTTGAGTTTGTTTTAAACACAGAAATGACATAGTGTGTGTCCAAAAATGTACTGTGTTATACACACTCAAAAATAGGAGTACCAGTGTGTACCATACAACTGTGTACCCTGCAAGAGATCAGAGTACTACTTAACGTCTTGCTGTCCAGGAGAACTATAGTTTGTGGCGGAAGGATGGTGTGTTATACAAATGGTCACATTTTATGTTGATGTTTGTTTATTTCGTGAAGTCATTGTAGCAACCATTTAATGAAAGCCACTTGAGGTCAGGATTAACATTGATTTTTGAACAAGTGAGCTCAATTTATATTATAAATATATATTTAGATATATATATATATATATATATATATATATATATATATATATATTAGTGCTGGGCATAGATTAATTTTTTAATCTAAATTTATCTCACTGCAATCCTGTAGTTAATCTAGATTAATCTAGATTAAAATTATAGACTTGAATTTTGCCAAAGACATTCAAAATAATATCTATCTATCTAAATGATGAAAATGCATCACAAAATGCTTGAGAAAGCTGTTCTACTATAATATTTGGTAAAGAAAAATAATGTTCCATAAGATTTACTTTGGTGTTTAACTTTTTTATTTTGTTAAACACAGACATTTAGGAGCACAGGTTCTGTCTCCATGTGGAAAAAGCTTTTTCCTGCTAACTGGAATGAACAGCAGAGGGCGCAGCCTCTGATAACATGACCCTAACTGAACTGTGGGCCTACATTAGAGGTCATGAAGAAGACCATTAACAGTCAGCAGCTTTGTGACACAGCTTGAGCCAATCACTCCAGTCACTCAGGCAGACCAGCTTCCGCCTTGTTCACGCCCCCTCCGCGTAATTCGACCAGGTATACATCCGCGCTTAAACAACAAAGTGAAATTGGTGCCTTGCTCACTGTATAGACCCAACTTAGTGAATAGTTTATCGCGCGATAATTTCCTTATCGCGCGATAAGAATCCCGCGTTAACGCAGCACGTTAACGCCGTTAACGGCCCAGCACTAATATATATATATATATATATATATATATATATATATATATATATATATATATGCTTCATCTCATAATGAAAAGCAAAATGGACAGCAAATAAGATTTGCCAAAATGTAAATAACTGCATTGAAAAAAATAAATAAATCAATAAACTCAAATGAAATAAAGGAATATTATTAGCATTGTTATTATTATTATTATTATTATTATTATTATTATTATTATTATTTGTAGTAGTAGTAGTAGTAACTACAGGACAGTATAAGTATTATCTACAGTGCTCCCTGTGTATGTGCTACATAAAGTAAAAATGCAAAATCAGAAGTTGATTTTTTGCATTAAAAGACAACCACCTCTGGGGCATCCGGTGGCTCAGTTGGTAGAGCAGGTGCCTTATGTACAGAGGCTGGTTTTGACAGGATGAGTTATGAATTAAATGAAGTTATGTTTACTTGTTGAATATATACATTTTGTAATATTTTACACATATTGGATATCTGAGACTTGTCATGGGAGATTTAAGTTAAGAAACTCATAAAGTAGCACAGGATATGACATATCAACTTTTGAAATACAAGAGTTCACAACAGGTAGAAACACACCTTTGTGCATCTGTCCAGGTGCAGGTAGTTTCCTGACGACCTTTCCAGCTCAGTCCTCCAGCTCCTGGGCAAGGAATCCTAACCAACTTCACAAGCAGAGGGCAGAGAGAGGGGCATTACAAAATAATTTAAATATTACAGTTTAAATGTTGGGGAGACAACTCTGAAAATAATGACTGCCTTGCAATTGTATGCCTCTGCCAACCAGTCAAGTTGTAATTTACAGTTTACATCCATGTTTGTCCAGTCTCATATGTAGCCATAGCAGATGATGTTTCAGATGTCAATGTTGCTAAGAAGAAGCCACCAATTCTAAAACATGGATGCTTCACACACATCTCCAACATGACAGAACAGAGGATCGATACAATCAACACAATTTCAAAGTGGCCACCAAAGATTAGTGTAACCAATTCAGTATCTGACCATGTCTCCCCCTCTACTCCTAAATTATGGCCTTAAATAATACCCAGAAAACAGTATGGTGTCACAGTGAAGTTGACCTTTGGGATACAAAATTTAATTAATTCAAAATGTGTATGGGAAGAAAAAGTTTAGGACTTATTTGTGAAACAGAAATTTGTGAAACAAGTTAATTTGAATTGGCAGAGGCCTTCCAAGAGAACCATGGCACCACAAGTAATGGCATGTGCCTTTGTAAGTGACAGTAACGTAGAGAGCAGTGTTTGAGGCATGGGGCCTACAGGAAATACACAATGACATGAAAAAGGGAAATTGTGTTTCTCATTTGACCATTCAGCACTTTCCCATCACAGGAGTTCGCAGCACAAGACGGAACAAAGCCATGTTCTAATAAATGGGCCTGGCATGGGCAGTCTATTGTATGCCCAGATATCTCCTCCTCCCCTGCCATTTGCATGACAGCCCACATTCCTCTTGTGCCCAACTGCAGGCCAAAGAGGAGGGAGTGTCTCCCAGCTGGGGAGAGCTCAACAGGTTGTTGCACCTGAAATGACAGATGGTATCATAGTGGAAAGCCATCTATCTTGCGCTGCTGATCAATACATGTAATAAGAGCGACAACACTTCCTGACTTCCCCCTCACGGGCTTCCCCGTGCTGGGAGCTGCCTCTGATCAATGGCTCTTCAGCATGTTACAGTATGTAATCGTTCCCATCCTTCTGAACAGAGCTGTTGCTGCTTGGGGAATCTACTCATTGCAGAACTTCAGCACTGATGCAGACTGAAGAGATTACTTTCCATTCCTGGTTGAATGGCTGTAAATGTAAGCTCTTTTTCATTCCAGTTTTGAGGGATTGATGGAAAAACCATAAAGTCGAAACCTGTTTAAGCTGAGGTGATGGAGTGACAGCTGGTATTGATCAGATGATTGCTTGCAAAACTTGAGGTGTGTCAAGACTTGAACCGGACAGATCGAAACTCCAACCAATCAGTCTGTTTTTTCCGGTATACAGGAAGCTAAAGCATGGACTACATCAACAACCACCAGCTTTGAATGTATACAGCTCATTACACAGATATATTCAGCTCTGCAGTATAGCTAGAAGGGATGATGTTACCACGCAGGAACCTCAAAGAGTAAAATATTCCTGCCTTATCTTTTGGTAAGGTTCTCATATGAAAATTCACTATCATCTGATCACCACATTTCAATAAAAGCAGAGTGAGTAATCATTCCAGGTGGCTGGTCCCGTCCATCCTCCTCATGGATTAGCTGCCAGAGAGCAGGCGTTTCATGAGGCCAATCATTTGTCAGAGCTCTCACCAAGGAACGGAAGGCCATTTTCTATCAGTGTTCAAGGGCAGGTCATCCAATACAAAAGTCAAAGCCAAGAGCGAAGGATTACCTCCTGACAAGGTTGCACTCTAGCCAGATGTTGATAAAGGTGAAAATGCATCTGTCTCGCGTTTACTCTTACCATAGAGTAGCTATGTCAGTAAGAAGTCAGTAAGTGAATGGTAACAAACTGCTCCACTGGAGTTCGAGATCAATATTCAAGAGATGAAAAATAGGCATTAACTAAAATTACAGCTTCAGGGACAGCCTGAGAGGCAAGGTAGCAGTATGGGTCAAAAGTTGTATTATCTCTTAAGAGATACACTTAGGTTAGGAGATAATATTACCTACATAGCAAGTAACTTTTAGACTTCATTTGGCTGTTTAGCAAGTGAAAAAGATGTGCAAAGTGAGAGCTTAGAGCACAATAGTTTTGTCAAATGCAGCATACATGAAGTCGAGAATGAGACAGAAGAGGTTACAGTGACCTTGACCTTTGACTTATGTTACCAAAATCTGATCAGTTCATCAAGTGAATGTTTGTACTGAATTTGTTCCCACGTAGCTTTCTTGAGATATTGCACTCATGAGAACGGGCCGCTGTATGGGCAGACATCCAGAGTGGCATTGAAAGTTTTGCCAAATGCAGCATAAACTAAAGGTTGTACCCTCTCAGTTATGCAACTACATAAGCTTTACTCCTTCTATAGTATTACTGTGTCAGTAAGCAGTCTGTGGAAAAAGTCAGTCAAGGGTAATTGTCAGATGAACATTGCTGCGAGTTCCTAGCCAATCTGGGTAGTGTGCAGTGCAGTAAACTTTAGAGTTACAAAGTTAACCTATAGATGGCATACATAGCCGATTAAAAATATTCTCATCCCTAGTAGGAACTAATGGGTTTGGAGCTGAGAGCCTCAGAAAGGACAGTCAAAAAGTTTTGAGAGATGTCCAAACACATTATTGGATTTGGTACTTTTATAGAATTTCCTGACAACAAGAAAAATGTTCAATCACACCAGTGTTATTCTTTTACAAAAAGCTTACTCTCATATCTCTGATCCCAGAGTCTCTTACCTTCCAAATGAGTCTCACACTTGAACAGTATTACCATGCAATAATAAGATAACCTTGGCAAAAAATAAAAGATATATCCATTGTGATGGATTGCCGAGCAAGGTAGCAAGATTGAAATCTCTGCAAGAGGGTTTTATAATACGTTGATATGAATGGAATACTCAGCCAAAATTTGTATGTGGGGTCCATGCAGGTTGTAAATGGACTGAAAATGGGCCTTATATTGGATTGTCCATGGGTTCAATAATGCCCGTATGCCAATTGCTCACATAGGTGGCTATATTTGTGCACATTTTGGGCCCATCGCGACTTGGTATCCAGGTAACTCAGTGTAATCCATGTGGGAACTACTTGGGTAATCCAATGCATCTGGGCAATTGGCCATTATGGAACCCATTGACAATCCTATTTTTCAGCCTATTTACTACCCACATGGGCCCCTGGCCGACTCTAAGTCTGAAGTCATCAAATACCACAGCTTTTGGAGCACTTTCAGCATAAGATTCTGACAACAAAATTCACCTTTCATGCTTGCTATGCAGCTGCACAGCATTTGCTAAGAACATGGCCAGACAGAACAGTTTGCAGTATCAATACTCTGGGGGATGGCCAGATGGCACCTGCCATGGCCGCATGATACGTGGATGGTCGAAAACGTGGCCGTGGAATCTCTTCCATCCATATGATATGCAGCTGGATGTTGTCAGGTTGAAATGTTACTGGTATCGACATAATATAGCAGGCACGAAGGTCCCTACAGTGCAGGTGGGAGGGGTGTGGGTGGTTTCAACATACAGTACCTTGGACTTTCATGTGGGAGTTCTTTGTTTTCTTCCCATCTGAATGTGCCCGACATACAAATGTTGGGTAGGCTGGTACCAGAGAAAGATATATTCCATATTCCTTTGAAAATGGTGATTTGTTCAGTAAAAACATACAAACACTCTGGTTTGTTATGTTAAATGATGCAAAACTAAAGTGATTTTCTTGTTATCCACATATACTTAGCAAACGCAAACAAAAGAGTTGTTCAAAAAGAACAAATAGGTCTTACGAAATGGCTCTTTTTTTGTGCTTTGCTGAGTTAATATTGTATTCAGATTAAGGAGGCTCTGTATTGAGCTGCCATGAGGCCATGGGGTAATGTCCATCTTTCACATAAATCCTATAAGCTTACAAGGCCTGTAAGCTTATTTTAATACAAAATCCAATCCAGCATCTGCTTTTCATCTTCACTCATCCATTTAGCAGGTACAACCCTCTCACTGCCTCTCCCTCATACACTTTGTTCTTCTTTCTTTCATCTGTTTCTCCTCCTGCTTTGGATGAAATCGCCCTGCCTTCATTTATTCTCGTCACACACATCAGGTGGATGAGTCACACCACAATGACCTTTTCACTAGATAATGGTCAATGAGAGGCAGAGGTTGTGGAGCCCTGCTCCGTGCAGTCAGGCCTTGGTTGGGATCACAGTTTGATAGGTGCCTGCTTGCAAACAGATGACTGAGGGTGGAAAACATGTTCTGTGTCTTCTCAGGCTGCAGCACATTAAATATGTGTGTGTGTGTGTGTGCTTTGACTTGAAGGTTGCCATTATTAAATAAACCAGCCACAGAAAATGTGTTCTTTATGTGTCCTTGTTCCGTGTCAGATCACCCCTGTGGAATATCCCATTAACTGTCTCTCTCCTGTGCTGCTCAGGTGATGTGAGCAAGCTAAATTGTGTATTGAATCTTGGGTCAAGAGTTGAGGGTTGATATTTGTGGCAATAGGTAACACATTTTAATTTAATTCAAATTTCTTTTCAAATGATAAATCACAGCAGATATCAGACCGCCACAGTGGGCGGACTCATTTAGTAACTGTTGCTGCATTGGACAAGATTGACAAAAAGAAACATGGCGATGCTGCTTCCACTTAGCCATGTGCCGCTGTATATAAAAGTATATGCTGGCACTGATGGTTAGGATTATGCAACAAGGCACATGGTGGTGTAGAAAAAAAACATTCAGACAGGAAGCAAACACTAGACTCCAGCATGAAGGTCCAGGGTGTGTTAGACCATCCACTGCTCCTCCCGCTTGCCCAATTGGCGCCATCTTGCTCCTTATACATTTATTATATTACATCATCACTGGCAGTTTCAGCAGGTCCTGATGGATTCTCAAGTGCCAGCTCATATAGCATTCTAGCCGCTTCTGTCTGGCCACATTTTCAGCTGATGCTGCCCAGGGGTGCACCGTGTGGACGCAAAAGGTGGCTTTTGGCCTCAGGATTGTACGCCAAAAGCACTGTCAAAGAGGCACTATTTGACAACTTCAGAAAGACAACAGGCTGTATAGACTTATCCATTATCACCTCTGAATTGCAGATTAAAGATGAATCAAAAGACATTCCTGCAAAATGTCAAGCGCAACCACAGACAGAGTACCCACAAACAAACAAACACACACACACACAGCCGTAGTGCACTATACAATAATTTATTTTGAGTCATTGCCATGTCTGATATCTGTCAACTGAACACGGGGATGATGAATCAGCTTCTGCACAGGGCTGAGCACTGATCTCAGCACTGTTGATGAACGTCAACGCCAATACTACTTACCTTTGGTTGAGTCTGAATTCGATTATTCCTCCTCGCTGTGTTCGCACTTCTCTCAGGCTTAGATTAATGGCAGCTTTCAGTCAAGGGCTGTGCGTGTGTTTGTGTGTGTGTGTGTGTGTGTGTGTGTGTCAGCAATAGGCTCATTATTTTTGATGCATTTTTTTGAGGTAAGAAACAAGAATCTCTGTCTATACATTAGGAAAATAGGTAGCTGTATGACTCATCTCTGACCCAGTTCAAAATAATATAATGAACATAGGAGCACTACATGACAAAATGACTGTGAGTTTCCTGTAATGTTGTCTGACGTAATTTATTGATTTTGAAATTGAATTGAAAAGGTCTCTCATCCTCTCTTGGAGGAGGGCGTCTAGATCTGGAGTGTCCGTTCTAACCACTGCACAAAACAAGGCCTGAAGAAGGCCACTTCCCTCGCAAAAGTTGTAATCTATAAAAACAAACTTGACGGGAGAATGTGCACATTTGTAAGGAAACTCTGACCCATGCATACAAACATTTTGGAAACAGCAGAAATGCAGATGGCGAAGTGGTGAATTTAAGTCCAATTGTAAAAATTACATATGAGAGGAATCATTAAAGGTATATTGATTGCCATTGCCATAACTTTTCGATAAGCACATTTCTGTTGTAGAAGTTAAAAGCCAACTGAAAAAAAGAGCATATCTCAATATGCACAATTTGGACAAGATGTAGATGACATGTCCACCCTCAATATTTGGAACAGGTGCATTTGTTCCTCCCAATGAAATATAAAAGACTGTAAATTGATGAAGAAAAGGCACATATTGATCCATAAACCTCTACCAGTGTGCAGAAAATTGAGTATTTGACATCTATGCCCTTGCAGACAAGAAACAAATGCTGTGTGGAAAGAATAACCAACATCGTAAAATTACACTTGGACAATAGATAAGAAAATTGAGATAGATTATAAACATGTACTGCGTCTGGCTCTTTAAGGTTCTTTTATGAAGCGCCATATCCTCTAACACACATTTTAGAGATCTCAGGTAATAACAGTGTTTATTGATCGTAATAATCGGTAAGCACAGGATATGAAATGACTTTCCACCGAGAGAATATTGCGATAACTTATCAGGAGATTGTAGAGACCACATGAGGAACATGGGTAACACAGTGTGAAAAGATTTATGGCACATTTCATCGTCACTTACATCGTGATCGGTCTCTGCTGGCAGGACATTTGTTGTACACAGGAGTGGACAGGAGTCGCAGGAGCAGAAAGCTGTGAATGGAGCCTGACACTATTATCAGTGTTAATGAGGTGGAGAGGGTGTGCTCTCTGATAGGCTCCGACACTCTTCCAGAGCGAGGCGGGGCAGGAGGGGAAGGGAGGGGAGAATCTCCTGTTTGCAGACTTGTAGAATAGCAGTCCATTTTTTAAGCAGCTGAGAGCAGTCAGCATTGGCTTCCTTTTGTTTTCCATTTAGAGCAATTTAAAGGGTGTAACAAGGGCACAGCAGACAGCACCCTAAAACTATTAAAATGAGGTGCATAAAGGCCGTTTCACACAGCACGCATCAGCAGTGCGTGAACAGTGCCAAACGTGTTGTTTTTTTCTTTGTTTTGGCACCTGTGTTAACAAGTTAGAGTTAGGGTACTCACACACATCTCAGCTTCGTCTTGGCCACACCACATCTAAAGAAATGGTGGCTTGCCGAATTTTTACGCTTGCTGCGCGCCTTTGTCACCAGAAATAAACACAGACTACAGACCATGGTATTTTGATGATTATATTTACTCTATACCACCTTTAAGCTACAGGTGCTGTGACGTTTGCTTCGTGAAACTTGCCTAAGTAATCAGCTATGGAGCCAATCAAGATCTCACACAATGGACACTTTCCATGTGTGTATTTTTCATGCTATCAATAAATGAATAAATAAATCTATTTTTGCTGAAGAAGCAATGACTTTTTTTAGCAACTCAGTGTCTCTTTTGAGAAGAAGTAAAGTATTGACATTGACACAGAGACCAACAATGGAGCTCCTGAGCATATTCAACAAGTGTGTGTATCCATTATGCTGAGCTGCATGTGTACTTAGACAGATGTAGCTTTCATTTATTGCATATCCAAATAGTATTCTGTATCTGCACTTTCTTAGAATAAATAATACAATAGCAAATGAGTTTTCAAATTTAAATATTTTTTTAAATCACTACAGCCTTGGCAAAAATGTCTCCAAAAGTTTATTAGGAGATAATGAGGCTTTAGCAGTGGATATCTTCAAATGTCAAAGTCTCTGTGTTGCCCTTGATGGTGTTTCCCTGTTGAGCTGCAGTCGAACGATAATTTCGAAAATTGGAATTTTGTACTGAAATGAACGTAGGAAGTAGATTTATTAGTAATTTTTTAAACAAAGTTTAGAAAATGGACTTTAAGTCATTGTCTTGTCAAAAGTGAGGGTAAAATGGAGCGTGTGATGGACAGGCGGTTTGGTGCAGCATCCACAGTAATGCAGGAGCACCGGACTGTCTCTTGTTTTTTACCAGTCCATCTACGTTCCACCCCTTACCTATGCTCATGAGCTCTGGGTAATGACTGAAAGAATGAAGTTGCAGATACAAGTAGCCGAAATGAGTTTCACCTGAGTCTGTACTCAGCTTAGAGATAAGGTGAGGAGCATGGATGGGAATGCTGCTCCTTCTCATGTAAAGGGGCCAGCTGAGGTGGTTCAGGCATCTGATCAGGAGGCCTCTTGGTTGCCATAAGAGTTAATCCGAGTACGTCCAACTGGTATGAGGCCTCGTGGCAGACCCAGAACATGCTGGAGGGATTATATATCTCATCTGGCCCAGGAGCATTGCTGGGGAGAGGGACGTCTAGAATGCTTTGCCCCTGAGGCCCCAAATAAAGCTGATTACAATAGATGGATTTTTGGTGCGACTCTAAATCCAGTCCTAAATGGGTTGATGATTTTGGTTTCCATTAACCACTGTTACAAAATTTTGATCTCAACAAGTTATACAATGTACATCAGAAACATTTTTTAACTTAAATAATTTGTTCATCAAGATCTGATGTATGAGTTAAGTGTTCCCTTAATTTTTATGAGAAGTAAAACTTTTGAATCCCTTGTCACACAAAATGAGGGCTTACAGCCCAGTCAGACCATCACAGTGCTTTACGGTTTATATGGGTTCCTGAATACAGATTGCAAACCTCTTCTTTAACATAATAAAGCAAACCAGGTTTTCAGTTTCAATAAAATTCAATTTTGCCAATCCTTTTTCAACCATGAGCCAAGAATAAGGTCACTGGTTTCCCCTGTGCATGTAAATGTGACTGCTAAGGAATATAAATCCAAATGTCTTAAACCCTGTCCGAATTCAAACTCACATTGTAAATATATTCTCCAGCACATTAAATGTATGCAGTAGTTTTCTGTGTGTGTGTTTGGAGGCTTGATGGATCCCCCTAATTGAAGAGAGGTGCTCAGTTAGCGCCCAGACACAGAGCTGGTTATGCAAATGCATCTTATCAGTGTTTTTCAGTTTCCATTACCTTTCTGGCTCCACTTCCAAACTGTGAGTGGTGTGGAGGTAGAAGTGGGCCAGCTTGATGAGGTCATGCCTCGTGCTACGCTGCAGAGAAACACAAGTTTAGACAACAGCACTTTATGTAGAACAACCAGGCAGGAGCTCGACATATAATAATTTGGTTTTAATTCGACCGGCTCTTGGCTGATCACGGTGAATGAATGAATTCAGTGTTTTATTAGAGTAGGCAAATATACAAGGTTGAACACAATGAATTCAGACATTTAAGTTGCACAAGTCAGCAGCCATTGTCGGACTTTATCGATTTACCCACCAGACGTATTCTGCTAGCATTTGGCACGGGGGCGAAGCATCATGCAGCAATACGTATTTTTCACCAGCCAGACATTATCACCTCTCTGTGTCCAGCAGAGAAGCCAGCACACTAATGTATCGATCACATTATGGATCATTGTAATGAATAGTCTCTCAGGGACACTGTGCCAACAGCAGACAAATAGCAATGGTTAAAGTAATGATCAGTGCTATTTTTTTTATACAGCATTTTAGAAAAATGTGCATTTAAAACTTATGTTTCCGACTGATTTAACAGACCTGATTTAGCCTGATGATGAGAACTTTTCCTGGAATGCAGTCTGAACACAGCTCCTTCGAAAATATCCATGAAAAGAATAACACACTCAAACTGGAGTCTAAAGTGACCTTATTCTAAGGAAAGTGTGTACTGCCTCTCCTGAGGTCAGTTTTATGACTTTCACACCACGGGATAGGTTATGAGACAATGGGAAAAAAAGAATAACAAACAAGCCAAACAAGACTTGTAAAAACTGCTCAAACAGATCATTAGAGAGAGGATAAAGATAGCAAGAATGGGGAAATTCTTAATTGGTTAATTATTTCGACTTATTCTACCATTTAAATACAACTAACAGTCCTGTCTGACCCTTTGAACCCTGAGTAAATTGGCTTGATTTCTGTCAATAACACCAGAAGACTGCAGTGAACAACAGAAGAACATAGGACATAAAAAATTGCAAGAAATTGTTAGAAAGAAGAAGAAAATCAACTGAAAATTTGTATTAAAAAAAATAATCAATTAATTAATTAATTTATTTATTTATTTAAAAAAGGAAAGAAAGACAGACAGACAGACAGAAACAAATAAGAAAACAAACAAACAAGGCAAACAAGACTGGTACAAATTGCTCAAAATTTATTGTAATAATTCTGTAACATAATTTATGTAATTTATAACATTATAGTAGTTATAAATATTGTTTTTTCCCTTGACATTATTTCCTAGGTATTTTTTTAAACAATTTGCTAAATCTATTAATTTCTTGCAATTTTTAGAACATTTCTTTCCAAGCTGCACATTGCCTTTTCTTCATGTTTTGAAAGAAATCACATCAATCTGCTCGGGGTTCACAGTTTTAAGGGTTAAATAACTAATTTATCTACTGTGAATTTAGGGAATCAAAAGTGAAGCAGAAATACATTTTACTCAAAATTCACCACACTGAGGAAACTACTTAAGCCGCTGCTTCTCCGGGAATGAGGAGTGCGATGTAAGTCAGCATCCAAACAAGTCTTGATCCAACCTAAAGCTCTGTGTGCCGCAGATAAAGATTCTGGGGTTTCTAAGGTGCCGACGGTCAGACATAAAGCTCTCTGCCTCCCAACACTTCTCCCCCATGCATTAAAGAGATAAATTGGGGGGTTTAGTAGAAGCCTGATTGGAAACTCTTGAGATAGCTGTCAGCATTTTGAAGGTAATTCTCCTCTGAAACTAGTGCCAGACACATCAACGGGCATTCAGGAAGGAAAGAAAAACACCAGTTAATCAATCATGACCCGTTTTTTCATCTCACTCTGGAAGGATCCTCTGTGTCTACTGTAAATCACAACACAGCAACCCGAGCACATGTATTGAAATTTGGATTGGAGACATGTCATGCGTTCTGTCTTCATCACTGCATTAACTGCATGCTCAGTTTGCTTTATTCAGAGGCTTAATCGTGCACCGATTTGTTAATAAGTTGAAATCATGTCGCCACTTTGGGTGAGAAATTGGTAATTTGAGTAGAGTCTGCTGTTTACAATATGGAAAGTGGTCCAAACTGTTTAAATCAGCATAGTAAAGAGAAAGAGTCATGCTCTTAAACATGGATAATTAAAGATAAGGAGAGTTTTTGAGCTGTTCAAGTTCTCATGTGACACCACCTGTTCGTGTTGCATGTGGACGCACCCTGTGCCTTCTGGCTTTGCACCAGTGTACAATAACAAGGCTACCAGGTCTGTCTGAGCGCATTCTTATCTGACACCATCCATCCGTGTTTTGTTTGGATGCCGAAGGTGGCTTTTGATGTCACACTCATACAGCAAAAGCACTGACGGAGCGACGCTATGTGGCAAGTTCGGAATGAGAACTGGTTCAGCATAACCCATGTGGCGCCCCATGCCAACTCCCATGAGAGCAGTTGGCATGGGGCCATTATGGAATCAATGGACAATCTCATATGGGGCCCATTTTAGCCCATTCAGCACCCACATTGCCCCACATATGAATTATGGCTGGGAATGTTTAGCCATCCAATAACAAACTATTCTCTCAGTCTATCAACGGGTAGACCTACATGGTGTTTTCGACCATCATAGAGTTGTCATCGATGTGTCACTTTAAGATCAGTCCCTCAGAGAATCATATACTATTATTGAAATCATATTAGGTTTGATGTTTGATGGGGTTAAATAGTGTTCAACTATGAAGTTTGTCCCAGTTAAAGGGTCACAGTTTTGTTTTTGAGCTCTAATTGTCGTGCTCAGTCATCACCTTGATGGCAGATCTTTGTTCTTTGTTTTGCAGCCTTTGTAAAGGGGGCCGCCTGCTCTCTGCTGCCTGCTCCAATAAGCTCTCATTAATCTTCCTTACAGCCTTCATTAAAGCTGCCACTGCTACACCCCCTCCCTCTTTCACATGTACAATATTTTCACTTAACACAATATTACATTGGCAGTTTTGTACCCCACATACATTCTCTCCTGTGTGTGGTCTTCGTAGGTCCATATTTAGACATTTCTGAGTAGGTTTGAGATATTTTTAGATGTCTATAAATACTTCTGTGGGACTAATTAATGTAATACAATGTTGTTTTGAAGTGAAGCTCATATTATCTCATTCTCTTGCATTTCATCCAGTTCTTCAGCCTGTTCCAGAAGAGACAATACTCTCCAAAATAAAGCTAAGAACTAGAACCATTTACAGTACTTCACCATAGGAGAATCTGTTTTAGTCCCTGGTAGAACCTTTTCTAAAGGTTTCATCCAAAGACCTTTCAGAGGGTTCTACATAGAAACAGATATAAAAGGTTGTACCTAGAACCAAGGTTCAACAAAACCCCCCATGATAATTTCTACATAGAATCCTTATATGGTGTAATGGTTCCAGCCAGAACACTTTTATCTTTTTTCTACCAACATGAAACCAGTTCCGTACTAGTTTGCACACCAAATTTTCAACACTTCAGGGAATTTCAACCAAAAATAAATTGGTTAAGAACGTTAAAAGAACATTCTAAGCTGGAACCAAAAGAATATCTAACCTATTCTCATTCGAAACTCCTGAAATAGCATTGCCGTGACAGTGTTTTTGGCATTAGATCTTGATGCCAAAAAGCACTTTTGGATGCACATGAAATTGCAGTGCATGTCATACGAATAATTGCCTGTGAAAGGCATCTGAACAAAGTACAAAAAAATGATGTTCAAAGGGTGAAACAATAACAGGAAGTATTGTTTTTTTTGGCTTAAGTTTAGATGTTGAATTGTGCTGACTTGAACAGGTGTGCTATCATATCTCCTTTATTTGTGACCAGCCTGGATAGTTAAAGCCAGCAACTCACTGGCTGTTATTTAAACGGCAACTTTTATTTGAAAGTTTACTGTATGGTGAAAATGTCTAGCAGCGGTATGAAGGCTAAAAGCAGCCACTGGTCCATATCATAAGTGCCATTTAATGTAACAATAAAATTCAATTACTCAGACATTATGAGGCAGTACATGAGTGAATGTAAATGAAAGAGCTGAAATGGGCCCACAGGCTGTGCTGTGTGATGCTGGGATTGCTGTGAGAGAGCTGTAGTGTTTGGCTTGAAAGGTTGACCCTCTCTAATAGAAGCCACTTGAGGAAACCACTGTTTTCAGTCACCCTGTCATTCTCAGTGAACACAGTGTTCCCTCTTCATACAGCACGGCAAGTGGTGGTCGTTCAGGGCTGAGAGGCTCGTCCAAGGTAGAGCCCTCCACAAGGCACCTCCACTCAACGCACTAAACCATGGTTACATTGCTCTGTCATTGCAACACAACATTGATAGATACTGTTAATACCACGGACCCTGGATTCCCATTGGCTCACTGATCAAACTGGCTCTGGTCAACAGTTTGACCACTGTTCTAAATCACTGCACAAACTATATCAATCTGTGACCGTGGCCACAGCCCTACGGCTTCATGTTGTGATACTGGGTATTTTATTCTTGTGAAACGATCCCCTCTATGGTTTAAAGTAGAGCTGTGAAATGACTCATTTTGAAATCGCAATTAATCACAGTATTTCAGTAGTAAGTCACAAGTAAACACATTTTTAATTGCATGATTTCGGTTCCATTATTTTGCATTTCAAAACAGTTATGAAGTCCATACTGACAAGGTGAAACATTTCGTACCAGACTGCCTTGATTTAGAATTAAATTACAGCAAAAAAAATGAATGGAATAGCATAAAGTGGGCATGTCAGTAAAGGGGAGACTCACGGGTACTAACAGAACGAATTTCCATTCAGTTATCTTGGGGTTAAACGTAAAGGGACCTCTATTAAATGATCAGGTCGTATTTCCATCGCCAAAATATAGCCTAACTTTGGCCCGAGAAGCTAGCTTAGCATGGTGTGCACCAGTGGATACCTTAGGTCCTCTAGCTTCATGATATTAAAGCTAGTATCGTGAATGATACTTACCTAAAGGCAGCACCATACCATAGAGGGTTAAAGGTCTGTGGATTAAGGGGGGATTGAATTATGATGATCCACAGCTGTGTTATACTTTATATCCTGATTTAATTTTCAAAATCAATCTCCCCATGTGTCCTGTCTTTTTTTACTTCCTGCCTTCTGTCTTTTCCCGCCTTCATGATTGTCTGATTAGTTCCGCCTGTCCCTTAACCTTGCTGTCAGCTGTCCCTCGCTAACACCTTCGCTGTCAGCCAATCCCTGTCTTTTCCCTCCTCTTATCCATGTCCACCCACTCCAGCTGTGTCTTGCTCTTGTTATTAGTTCTGTGTGTGTATATGTACCTGTGTGTTCCTCACCTGTTTGACTGTGTTCATCCCTGTGCTCATAATGTCTTCCCTGCTCTGTTTTCCCTGCCTCTGTTGATTTCTCATGTTCTCTGTTGGATTGCTTCCTTGTGTTCGTCCCCATCCTGATTTGTTCCAGTGTTTAAAAAAAAGATCTGTAGTTTCCAATAAAATAACCACCTTTGTTACATAAGGGTTGGCTGAATTGGGTTGAGGCACCAAAAGCATTTAGTAAGGTTTAGAGAAACATCATGCTGTTGACAGTGGTGGACAAAGTACAAAACTTACTCAAGTCAAATTATAGATACTTCTGGTCAAATACTACTTCAATACAAGTGCAAGTTGCTCGGTCAAATTGTTACTCAACTTAAAGTACTGGAGTAATTGCTTTTAAAAACATTAAAGTATGCAAAGTAGTTTTTATTTATGTCAACACAACTGGTATGAAGTCACATTACATGTACATTTACAAATCATCTGGACTGTAATACAGCTCACTGAGTGCACTGACTTGCTTGTAGAACCTTTTGAATGAAAAGCTTGTTGACTGCAAAGCCTAAAGAAATGCCAATTGAAACACAAACTGACAAAGAGACGACCGTTGTCAATGCCATATTTTTGAAGGAAGTATGGTTACATTGCAAAAAACCCAAAATAAATAATAATAGTAATAATAACAATAAACACCCCAGCCTGCTTTCTCAGGTTGGATGGTGCATTTTTGTAGGCCGTGATTAAGCTTTTGCGTGATAAGCAAAGGAAACATTTAAATCCATACAAATCATTTTTTATCTCAAAAAGACTTGAATCTTCATGTCCATTTGCCTCCATAGCCATTACTAACACTGCATAATCAAATATAATCGCCTGTTGTTTTTTTTGTCTGCAGTATAAGCGTATTTCTGATAAGATATTGGTTCTGTCTGTAGTTATGAATTTTCAGTAATTTGACAGCATTTCTGTTTTTTTAAAGATCTTTAATGACAATGAGAATCAACATTTCGATGAAATGCCTACAATTAATCAATATAATGTGTAATGCTTTGAAATGAAGAAATCTAGTCGACCATCAGCCTCCCGCTGTGGTTGATATGCAGCTCACTAATCTGTTGGCAGTTTTCCCACTCTGAGTGGGTATGCATATCATTACAAATAAATGAATACATTTCCTCGGGTTAGAGTGATACATTACAAAGGCTTACACACCGGGTCCATAAGGTATTCAGTGCTGCAGTGTGACTTCAGCAAATCTTTGTTATTGCAGCATCTTGCATGCATGGTAAGAATGTGTTTGCTTAGCAGACGGCTGCGCCTTCATCAGCAGAGCCTGCTTGCTGTGCTGAGTGGCAGCAGAGCAGCAGACCTCAGTAGGTGATGATGATATACACTGGATGTGTGTCTGATTAGAATTACCTCGGGAACTCGCTGCAATTCATCGATGTGGAAGTTCTCCATCTGCTCCAATTACTCACCATAAGCTTTTGGAATTGCTTGTGGAGGAATCATCCATACTCTAAAACCTCGGCACCTTCACTATGTGTTGACTTGACTTGCTGGTAAAACTGTCACAACCTTAACAGTAGTATTTTTTCTTTCTTTTTCACATGTATCTTTATTGGGTTGTTAATTCACAACACCTCCACATGATTTCAACATGATGTGTCACTACCACTTAACACGGTTATCACAAAACATGGTTTGCCTCAGAGGGCTTTACAGTGTACGACATCCCTCTGCCCATAGACCCTCACATCACCCAGAGGAAATGATGGAAGAGATAGAAGGGATGACAAGTAATCCTGACAATATCAAGGTCCCCAAACGGACTTCAAATAGGGACGTTGCGATCACTTTGTCTGTCTGTTCAACCTCCAAGATCAGCAGTATGACCTGAACTCTCTTTATAGTCATACTGATTGATAATTTGAAACAAAAAAGTTTACTAGATCATTCATGATATGTCCTGTGTCGAATCAATTTCAAATTTTATGTAAGTTTTGGAAGAAGAAATGTGTACTTTGGTCTATATGCAAATTCGCTCAGTGGTTACAGAAAAAACTCCAGTGACCTTGAGTGATGATTATTTTGTCAAAGTGAACTGAATCGCAGCACCTGTGTGAAGTGGCGGTTGAGTCCGGCCTGAGATGTGCTGGAATGATGCGGTCCTCATTGCTTTCTCACTGAGGGGAGCAGGTCGAGGTCACGACGCTTCACTGAGATCTACACAATTACAGGCAGCTGTGAGGGCATCTTCTAATGAGGCAGCCTTTTCTCTCAGGCACATCATCAGACGGCCTAAATGGGGGCCTGATTAGAGACACAGGAGAGGGAAGCAGACCGAGGAGCTGCCCTTGTACAGCTGCAGAGAAAAAATAGACATGATTATGTGTGGTTGAGGGTTTTGTGTTTGACCTTTGTAACCGTTGACAGTCTGTCCACTAATGAAGAGCAATAATAACCCCAAAGATTAGTTTGCAGTTTATGGAGCGCATCTGTCTCATTTTGAAGAGAGTTTCTGTAAATGTGCTCGTATCCTTTTATTTCCCACTTGTGCAGACCTCCAGCTCCTCAGCCTCTTACTGGGGCGATCCCAGTATGCCAGAGTACATGGAATATGTCCAGTGGAGTAATTTCCACTGGGAATTTTCTTTAGTTAAATGTTCTCTCTAATAACTCTCACATAAAGTCCTCTGACTGTGCAGACAAAGAATACAGACACAACCAAATTATAATGTTCATCTTTCAGTAACATTAGGTCTCAGTGAACCAAAATAAAATGCATTTTTCTGGTAATCTATGCTTTCTGGATTCATTGATTCCAGGATTTCTTTGATGTCATCAGTGACATTGACGGTGGTGTTCTGTAACGTGATCCCAGACTCTGGTTGGCTCTATCTCTCACTCGGGACATGTGTCGTAGTTTGTGTACTCGTCTTGATGTCAATGAGATGAAATGACGGCAGCGATTCCGCTCTGCAGCTGTTTCTGATCCAAGGAGTTTACCATCTGGCCGTCCACCAACATATAATAACAACGCCATCATTTCTGTCAGAGCAAGTTCTCACTTGACGCCGTCCAGCTGTGCTCCAGTTGGACGGGGAGGGTGGTTTTTGGCGTCATGTTTGCACGCTGAAAGCACTGAGAGAGTGGTGCTATTTGTCCAGTTCGGAGTGAGAATGGGCTGGTATCCTTCTGTGTCAGCTGTTTAAGATGCTGTTACCGTGATGTCAACAAATGCACATGGAGGGATGATGCAGCACGGTCCTTATGTTTACACAACATGAGGACCGTGGCAACCAAAGCAGACTGAGACACTGACAGAGTGGACATATTTGAAACTATATTTATTTATTTATATATATATTTAAAACTCTAGCTTTAGATTGGGACTTGAGGTAAAAGTGTGTAGCTCTGATATAAATGCACTCTAGGGAGTCGATGGTGTGTAACAGTCGTACCTGCCAGGCACTGGGCAACCAAGCCTGGCTGTTGTTGATCTATCACCTGGGGAAAAGGCTATTGTAAAGGGATGCATATGTTCATCGGGCGCTTGTTCAGGAACAGTATATATTTCTGTGAAGCATCAAAGACCTTATCTTCAGATTGTTTTCTCTAATTGAAATTTGGAGTGGCTCTCATCCCTTATTACTGGAGAACCCTCACATGCCTCACTGTGCCCCTTCCTAATTATACTGTTGGTGATTAAAACATGCTGGCAAGCCAAGCTATTGAGCTGGGTTGGTGCTCCTCTAATTAATTTGTCTTCCTTCCCTGGGCACATTATGCTATTTTCTCTTCCTCTCATGCAGTCTCAAAGTCTAACTTTAGATACCAAATCTCACCAGGGTGGCTCTGGGATTCTCTGAATTTATGGGAAATATTCAACTTGTCTCTGCTGTGAATGTTTCATCATTATAAGTTCTAATAACGGGAAGTGGAAACAAAACTTCTGAGCCAAAATGACAAGTTAATTACAAAACAAACACTAAACCTCATACGGGGCGTCATTCGTGCCCTTCATGTCGGCGGAGTAAACAGCAGGCTGCTTTTCCATCTCAGCAAACTGTACAATGATGTCCCAGCGGTGGAAGTTTCATTCCTCTCATCAGGGGGGCTGGGAGCGGAGTGAAGGAACGAGTATCGGAGTGTTGAGAGCAGCCAGGGAGGACAATAAATCATGCAGGAGAAGCAACGCCCGAGGGCCAGAGCAGCACAGCAAGCACTGTGGGTGGAATAGCTGATGAGGGAGGGGTGGAGGGAGGCGGTGAATGAGTTGGCTTAGAGCACACGAGACAGAGCGAGAAAGGTGTGTGTTAGATAGGCATTAATAAAAGACAGAGGAGAGGGAGGCAAAGCACGGGATGATGAAGGTGTGGATGACAGTCAGACAGAGAGAGTAAAAAGTCAAGATGGAGAGATTTGGCTCTCTAGTCTCGTCCTGTCTGTGCCTGCGAGGGGAAATGTTCAAATCCAAGACACACTGAATCAGAAGTCTTGACCTGAAAGAAGGAGCACTTCAGACAAGTTCACCCAGTGTCCAAAAGATAACGTTATTGATGACTCTGCAAATTCAGGATTTATCATATTTATATATCTTGGCACTTATTTTTACTTATTATTTTCAGCTGCTTATGGTAAAAATAATGATAAAAATCTGCAATTGACATAGTCGCAGGAAGACCGAGCGAGGTAAAGGAAATCAAATATTATAGTACTTCTGATCAAATACATCAATATCAACATTGGACAATATTGTAGGGTTGACTATTGGTGCTTTCACAAAATATTTACTATGGCTGACAGTTTTAACGTGTTATTCACAGTGTGATTTAGTTCTGTAAATACATTTTTATTTCAATTAAATTTTATTCATAAAGCAAATGAACACAATTCACGAATCACAATTTGCCTTAGAGGGTTTTACAGCATACGACATCCCTCTGTCCTTAGACCCTCACAGCAACCAAGGAAAAACTGGAACAGGAAAAAAAAATCAATCAATCATCCTCAGGAAGAGCAACTAAGGAGGGATCCCTCTTCCAGGATGGACAAACATGCAATGAGTCTCATAAAGAACAATATATTACAGAAGATGAAAAAAATGTATTATAGGAAAGAAAGAGTGATAAAAAGAGGGAGAGATGCACAGCAGTAATAATAGTAACAATAACATTACATATAACAATAGTAATAGACATAGAAATTTATAAATGTAACTTATGATAGCATAAAATATTAGATGTAAATATTGTAATTTATGTATGTGGTAATAACATTCATATTTGTGTAATAATAGTGGATATATGACTAATAATAATGTCAGAGGTAGGTGTCGTAGAGCAGGACAACAACATCAGTGCAACCATGACGCACAATCCAGGCACAGCCTCAGGCAGGAACACAGCATTAGCACAACAATCGACCACAATCCAAACTGAGCTGCAGATTGTGTTAATCGCTGGCTGACATTCCTGTCTTTAAGAGGCTATGCTGGGCTGAGTTTTATAGTGATGATCCTGGTGTCATCTGAAACTAGAAGACAGCGTCATTTGATAAAGCAGCAGTACGAAACCAGTCCTGCGTACATAAAATGCTGAAAGACAGTGGCAGGTAATAACGCTGTATGTAACCACGTAATATAAGGAGTGTGAGTACACTAATAGGCTGGATGGGTGGATAAGAACAACTTTAGTGGAGGAGCTCGGAGTTTGCTTCCAGTGTGGATATTTTTTGTTGCCTTATCCCAACCATCGTGACAGTGTCATCCCACCATGTGCATTTGTTGACATCACCGTAAAGGAATCCTGGAGCAACAGCTGACGCAGAATGATACCTAAAACATCATAGGTAGACGCATTAGGTCACTGACAGAGTGGCACCATGTGACAAGTTCGGAGTGAGAATGTGTTGATTAAATTAGTTTTTGGAGACAAGGATGCTGGCCCAGGTTCCTGGTATAAAAGCCTGCTTAACTCTGATCATTAATGATAAGTTTGATCCTGAGAAAGTAAATACAACCAAAGAGAGACATTAACACAATAGAGCTACAGCATGACAGAAAAGCCAGCTGGAAGATATTTGGCATGAGTACTCTTGTTTTGGCATTGCGCTGCATTTAACAAAGCAGTCTGGCAGAATGCAGGATTAATAACAATCCAGAGAAGTGGGTGGTGGGTCACAAAGGATTTCAGTGCTCAGCAGTTACTATAAATATTCTCCTTTTGTCTTAGAGAGACTAATCTCTTCATGGCACCGTTTGTTCTTTTTGTTGCCAGCATTCAACCTCGTCGCCCGGATAACAGGACCGAGCTTTAGCCACAGGCTTGAAACAACATGTTCAGCTCACTGGCTCATGTCATTACAATATCCATATTTGCTTCAAACACATTTCAATATCTGTGTGTACTAATATGAAATAAGCAAGCTCTCAGGTCATTACGCACACCTTTATCCATTTAACAGTGACATATGTGCTCATCCTCCATCTCTGCGCACCATTATAGAAATGTATTAGTTATAATGAAAGTGAGGGAGCCATAAAATAGACCATCTCATTTATTTTTAATTACACACTCCAACCTCACAGGAGGGGGGTTTGCATGCTGGAAATATTAATTTATTTCTCCAGAGAACAATGTGGTCAAAATTAAGTGCTTCTATTGAGGTAAAGAGAGCATAATACTGTCCAATTGTGTTTTCTCCACATTTGTGCTTGGGAGTTACATAATAATTGCTTTTTAACAGAAGCTATGCCCAATATAGCAGCATTGTGATTTCCTGTTGATTATATCATTAATCTTGTAATGAAGTAGACGTCTGCTGCATCAGAGCTTGCAAAAAAGGGTTTTGTTAAAAAACAACAAAAAAAAACAGTAAAATCAAAGGCTATAACTGTGTGTGACAGCTGTCCCTCTGTGTATAGTGGGCTCTTGGTTAACCCTTTAAAACCTGGATTGACATCACTTTTCTTGTGCTGCCTTCAGATGCCTTTAACAAGTATTTAAACCTTTGAACATGGAGCAAATTGAGTTCTCAGCTGATGCTGTCTGGTGGCCCCATGTCCACTCGGAAGCCTTTTGGTGTTATGCATGTACGCCAAAAACTCTGACAGAGCTACTAAACAAGTTTGGAATGAGAACGGTCTGTGCCTGGGCATCACACCATTGACCATGGCCTTCACCTTCCAATGACAATATCAGCTCATATACTATGCTATTTTAGAAACTCGTGATATGATACACATGAAACAAACAAATATATTCGTTGTTTGCAGAAACATATTATGCCAACATTTTCTTCTGTTGATTGCACTTTTCTATGGCAAATGGAGACCGACTTTTATCTCTCTTGTCGGGTTAGCAGTGGAGGCAACAGTGGAATATCATGCAAGGTTTGTTTAATTTCAGCTGGTTATTTTTGCTGAGTTTGATTTGGGTGTAAAAGCAGCTCATTTTCTCCTAGGTTTGCACAGTTGAAAATGTATTGTTAAATGTAATGTCTCTCCATTACCAGATATTGGGACCTCAAGTAAGTACTGCTGTGTGTGTTTGGTTATAGCCATATTTCAATAACCATTCATTCTCTCAGTACACCAGAGTGTTTGATCTCAATAACAGAACAGCCAGTTTGTTATTTTCACCTCAGTGTAACAGGGAAAGTGGGCAAAGACAGTGTCTTGGGATCATTTTCCTTCATTCCAAAGCTTCTACAGTTCTCTGATTGCTTTTGGTCCGATGCATAAGTAGCCCCACCAATAGGAGAATCTAATGGCTGATTTATGTGCTGTGCTCTCGAGCGCCGCTGCCATTGCTGCTGTTGCAGTGTGGAACACATTTACAGTGACAGCGGAAACAGAGATGTTTGGGTTAATTACTGTTGACAGTTGCCTCCTTCGACAGATGAAGGTAGTTTGTGTAAATGTTAGATTATTCAGCCTCTATGCAGTAGTCTGAAACTGGTTATGACACCAGCTTTGGAAAAAAAATAACATGGATGTACCGCTTTTGTCAACCTCTCATGGGATGTGAAAGTGCTGTATGGAGGAGCTAATTAAAACCAGCAGGAAGTGCTCGCTTAGCATATTTAAATCATCAAACATCATTCCTTGCATTGTGCTGAGCAGAAATGCATCATTTACAGTATGTGTCGCATCTTAGTGTTACTATCAAGGCTTGTATGGAGCAGGCATAAGTTGGAAAATCAGACTTTTATTGATAGTAAGAACAGAGATGAAACAACCACAAAAAAAGCAACAATGGCTCTGTGTCGTCTTTACAAAATAAACAAAAGAGCATTAAAGGAAAGTCAGACAAACCTTTTGGACATCTATTCAGACCATGAGTTGATGGAGAGGTTTTGATTGGGCAGACCGTCCAAGAGCTCTTTAACTACAACATGTACCGAAAGGCAGCACTGATCGCCACCATGCATTTACTTAGATTTCATGTAAATGAGGCCCATCAAAATACCTTTCTAAGGCATTATATCCATTTGCCCAACCAAGAACTACCTGGTATTGTAAGGGTGCACTCATGTCTTCAAGCCCCCTCTGAGGAATATTTGTAGGTCCATCGAGAGTTAAAAAAAAAATGCTCACCGGGGAACTTTCCACAGGGAAAGCACAATGATGGGTTGCTAAAAAACACCCATGTTTGGTGGCTAAAAAGCCTCTGGATGTGCAGCAATGACTTACTAAAAAAAACAACAAGTTTTGTTGTTTTTGATTTGACCTCGTCCACCATCTACCTCCTGAGGACAAATTCAGCTTCTATACTGTATCACCTTAGAAACACTGATAATATACATACAAAACATAAAAAATCTGATGTAAAATTGATTTGCATTAACGTGCAATGGCAATATTTTCTTCCAGTGACTGGACTGACTGCATTTGGCTCTTGATGTTTATCCACAGCCTCAGTTCTTCATCCAGTTCAGGGAACACACATTTCTATTCAGAAACTGACTGGTGGGGCTGCTGAGTGCACAGTAATTTACCTGAATCAGATCTGAGGGATAAAGATATGCAGAACATTATGTGACCACCCAAAGAAAACACTGTTAGTTGTTGATAAGAAGACAGTCCTTCACCTTTATGTTACACAAGCATGTTGTTTTATTCCTCAGACCAGCAGGATAAAAATAAACCCACAGACACATTTATTAATTGACTCCACTGTTGAAAGCGATGCTCCGAGCTTATTTCCATTTATATGCTCTCCATTTGAATAGATAAGAAACCTGGATATTACATTTGCAGCGGAAAAACACATTTCCTCCACGTCAACGAGCTGTATCTGATTTACACTGATAATGGCGGATCTCTGAAGGCAGGCAGGGGAAAAAAAGCAGGCATAAATAAAGGAAGCAATATGTCTACAAGGGGGGTAGAGGGGCCGGGACACAAATAAAATGTATCGAGAGGTATTACGAGTGTTTGTTGACTTGAATCTGATGAGTTATTATCAGATGTGTCATAATAATTCACCTGAATAAAAATACATAACAAATATAGCATTTAAATGAGATGACAACCGGCAGCAGCTTAAGAATTACAGTTTGTCTCGATTGCTTACACCCTATAAACTGACCCCTTCCCCCAAACCCATAAACACTTCCCTTTGTTCCAATATTCAGAACGCTTTCCAAAAAATTCTGAGTGTCCATTCATCAAGCACATGCTCTCAGTATAAATAACCCTGTGAAACCTGGAACAACATAATTTTCCTTGTGCTTCAGACACGTTTCACATTTACCCCTTTAAACCCTGAGCAAATTTGTTTAATTTCTGTCAAAAAAAAAAAGGAGGAATCAGTAACTCGGCATAAAATGTCTTGCAAATTGCAGAAATTATTTAGAGTTGAAAAAAAAAATATCTGAAATTAGCACAAATAAAAGAGAGAGACAGAGAGAAGGAGGGAGAGAAAGAATTATTTTGAAAATAATCAATCAAAAAATAAATAAAATAATAATAACAAATATACAGTATATATATATATATATACTGTATATCTATTACTATTAATTTTTTTATTGTATTTTAACTTTTTTTCAGGTCATTTCGTGTTGTTTTTTTTACGATTTCTTCCCTCCACTGATGACTCATCCTTAATTACAATGAGCCCTGTAAAAAACGGTGGAAATGCAGGCTAGTTTGCTGGATAGCATCAAGGTTCCAAGAATCCTGAATGGAACTCATTCAAGAACCAGAGCTAACTTGATGGAAAAGGTGTATCGGCGTCATGTATTGCCACTGTTGGGTTTAGAATGGAGTTAGATGAGAGTCTGGTGTGCCTCAAAGAGACACCAAAGTGTGCCTTTGGCATGAATATCACATGCTGAGGGGACATGAGAAAAGTACCAGTATTTGATGACCTGGGGAGGAAAACGGGCTGAACGTCATAGCTGTCCCAAACCTTAGACGAGATAACGAGAATGTTTGATGATGGGCATTTCCTATATTTAAAATTACTGTAAAGCTTCTGGAATTTGCTTTTACATGATATTGGAAAATACTAAACTAAATGAAAGCTGTAATATTGACATTTCAAACTAAGTGAGAGAACCTTGTGATAAAAATTGTCAAATAGCTTCTTCCAAGTTCAAGAATTAACCTTCAAGTTCAAATTCAACATTGAAACAGCTGCTCTCCTCAAGGTTTCGAAAAGCCACTGTTCATTTTTTAAATGATACTGCATGAAGTTTTGGTATTTGGCTGCTACCTATATATTACTTTGTTTCTTAATTCGATCACACAAACATAATATCCTATAATGTCATTTTGAGTTTGTGAGTGGATCTCCACTGACTGTGTGGTTTCTTTTTATAGTCTCTTCCACACACTCAGCAAAGAGTAACTGCAAATTGGATTTCTCTTTCGGAGGAAGTCGCAAACTTACTTTGATGTTCCCTCATTGAGTTACCCTGCATGAGTGCAATCTAGCAATCCAGCGAGGAAGAGAAGAAAGTATGCACCAATGGTGTGTGGCAAGACATCAAAAGCCTCATTTTAACCATACAGGAGAAATTTTTCCAGGTGACGGTTTCTTGGGTCACTCTGAAATGTCCAATCGGTGGATGCAGATTTGGCTTTTTTGGTTATAAAACCATTGGGAGGTTTTGGGAACAGAAATAATCTTATTGTCATGGTGACTTTGTGGTTTGAGCTATCACCTCACAGCAAGGAGATCTGGTCTTAAATCAGAGCCTTCTTTTGGAAGATTTACCATGCCCACCCCCCTCCCCCCCCGGTGAATCATGGCACTGTATGAACTCACCCAAATTAGCAGGATTCCTCTTCTGCCAATACATTGAGAAGATGTTGGATAATTAAGTGAAAACTTTGACTTGCTGATGGTACTAAAAGAAAGGTCTGCCAACAACCAGTCATGAGGCATATCATCTGGGGACGATGAATATCTGTTAAAGATGTCAGTTGATCTAACAGTTTCAATCGACCAACAGACCCACATTACCATCCCTAGAGCCACATGCTAGTATGGCTAAAAATGCCACAAATCAAACTGAAAACTCGCTTTCAAGACAGATGGAAAGTGAAGTGCATTTCAACAAGGATAATAGAGTTGTCCGTCTCATTTGCACTGCTGATGTAGCCATAATGAAAGAATATTAAATTAGGAGATGAGCAATTAAATACAGGGAGTTGGTGAAGAGGCTACAGAATGTGGCAGAGTTGAAAAAAACTCTTAACAAAAAGAAAATTGAAGTGAGACTTTAGTCTTTAGACTGAATTAGAGTCAGTTTCATCATGGTAGCAGAAAGATTCTGGCTAACAGTTTACCAAGAGAGACTTATGCTTTAAGCTTAATGCTTGTGAGTATTGTGGTGTGCCCAGAAAATGCAAATATCAGCCTTAGCAGAAATACAGAGGCCATTTGGATAAGCCAGCCACAGATTTACAACAACAGCTTATTGAAAAGGAAAGGACATTTTAGTGCGCTGAAATGCTGTGGATGATTATCCCAATCTTACAGATGCCATACTGGTGTTAGAAAAAAAATGTTTAAGGGTGGCTGTTGGAGATTTTCTGGTAAAGAACATACATATAAATAAGGATATAATGAGCACTTTGATTTCAGAATGCACATTTTGCTGACATAGCAGCAGATTTGCAGTTTTCACATTTTAATTTTCGACCTCCCAGTAATCTGTTTGCAGCTGATGTGGACATGCAAATATAGACAGATGATTTAAACCCAAGGGTACCCACAATATACAATACATGCAGCCCACAAGCAACAATGTGCAGGGCATGTGGACATGACAACAGTACAGCGACCTAACTGCCTGAGGAAAGAAGCTGATTCTAAGACAGGGCATCACTACATCACATGGCATTTTATGTCACAAAATGATTCTAGGGAAAGCTCTTAATTACAAATAAGTAACAACTTATAGTATAATAACTTGAAATTCTCTCAAACATGCACAAACTGCAATCTACATGACACGCCCCTGAAAGCCACACCTAGCACCAGTACAAGACAAACTCATTAACGCAATGGTTTTTTAAACCCTGCTACAACACAACATAGTACAATATTAGGCTAAACACAGCAATTATCCACACTTTAATTTACTTTTCATTCATTATATGTAACCGCCTATCTTGTTAAGAGTTGAGGTGGGCTGGAGCCTATCGAAGATGTTGTTGGGTGACAAGCAGGGTAAGTCCTGAACAAGTTGCCAGGGCTGACACATAGAGATGGACAACAATTCATGCTTATTCAAATCTACGGGTAATTAAGAGTCACTGGAGAATGCAGAAAAAACACTTAGAGGACATGCAAACTCCACACAGAAGTGACCAAGCAGGCTTGTGGACCTAGCCGGTTCTCATTCTGAAGTCGTCAAACATTACTGCTTTTGCAGTGCTTTTGGCGTAACATCTCGACACCAAAAGCCCCCTTTTAAATCTGCATGATACCCTGTTGGACCTCATCAGGTAAAAATGCGGCCAGATAGAACTGTTTGCAGAGTTTTTATAGCCGCCAGACAGCCAGATGGCACCCGCCATGGCTGCATGACAAATCACTCGACAGCGTCATGTTGAAATGCTGCCAGTAACGACGTAAAATAAGGAACACAAAGGTCTCGTATAGGGTGCTTGAAGAGGTGGTGGGTCGATCCAACAAACCCCAAACTTCCATGCAAGACTCTGGTGTTCGCTTCCCTTTTGAATGTGATGTTTTCTTTCTACACCTTACCACATGCTCTTGTTGCCTAATTCTAACCATCCGTGGTAGCATGTGCTTTCGTTGACAGCCAGGTATTGGTTGCCATGTGCTTTTGTTGCGTAAACATTACCATGTGCAGCATAATCCTGCCATGTGCTTGTGCTGACATCATGGTAGCGTCATCCCAAGACATCAACAGCAGACACAGGATACCTAGAGCGTAATATGTAGACACAGGCGTCCAATGTGGCAATATATGATAACCTGGGTTGAGAACATGTTGATATCTATCGAGTTTTTCATCTAACTCTGCAACAAAACATGTTTCCTCAAACTATTCCTTTTCTGTTAGTCAGAAAAACTGCAGATATTTACCCCAAGCTATCGAGGCCACTCAGAATATTTGTGCCAGCAGCTGCTCTTCCCTCAACTCATGTTTGCAAAATAAAACCTTCAGCCTGCACATCGTGTTTATTTGCCTCAGCTCTCTGCGGTCCAACCCACAAATATTAAGCTCTCAGCTCATAAAATGCTCCCTCTGTAGGGGACTTTCAAATAATAAAACAATTTACAGGAAGTAGTTTTATGGAGGTGACTGTTGCTGAGGTAACTCGAGAGTCCCAGTGTCATGCACAAACGACGAGTATGCCGACCTTCAATGTTTGTGCCATAACTCCTCTGCAGGGACAAGGATGCCCTGCAGCATGATTAAGAATTCCCTGCTGGCCCCTGGCTGCTGCATTAGTATGGATGCTGAGTAGGTGAAAGTCCTCTCTTGATGCTGTGACCCTCGGCTGCTGTCAGGTATGCAAGACGCCTTCATCCAGACTGGGAGTAACTGCAAACACTTACGGATAATAACAGACAGGAAGCTCAAAAGTAATGAGACCGCAGAGAGTCCTAAAGTGCTTCCTCATTGTCTAGACACCTTCTAGGTCTGTGTGCCCGCCCCTCCAATACACACACAATCACTCTCTCTCACACACAATCTCTTTCAAGCGCACTATCACTTCATCGGCGAGTTCATTTCCATTCTGAGCGCTCCGTGCTGGTGGGTCAAAGCCCTGATTGTGCAGAGAGCTGATGAAGGCAGAGACTCTTGCTTCCCCGTGCTTTTATTATGGAGGAGGAGGCTTCCCTCGGGCTCCCTCCTCTTACATCACAGCCTCCTGGTGGCACCAGGGAGGACATAAACATATTCATAGCAGCCACAGCAAACCCTGGATGAGCCTGCTGAGGGATGGAGCAGGTAAAGCTCACGGGAGTGGAGGGGGGTTGGGGGTTTTGGATTTGATACAATCATGCAAGCTTGGCACCTTTGTTGTCTTCAGCCAATTTCATTTGACCGGTGGCAAAATGTGAGAAAAGCGTGTGCAAAAGACTTATTGAATCATGTTTATTTTCCATGTAGTTGCCATCACAGAAGAACCAAATTGATACGAATTCAAGAAGCTGTTTTTCAAACGTAATTCCAAATGAGAGTTACATACTTAACTATGGTTCTATGAATTCTAGATGACCTCAGTGACATGAAAGTAATGTTAAACCTTTGAACAAAGCACAACAAAAGGGATATTGCCTCAGGTTACAGACGCTTCTCAGAAGTATTACAACCTTTGAATCTTGATCAAACTGGTGCGATTCCTTTCAAAATAATGGAAAAAAGGCAATGAGCAACTTGGTAAGAAATGTTCCATAAAATGCAAGAAATATGAAGATTTAAGAGATTACTTTTTAAAAGCTATAGGGAGCAGAACAGAAACTCCCGTGCTCTGTTCGCCTTGCTTGCAATCAAGAGTGAACTTTGATAACATCATTTCGGTACAAAGACCTTCATTAGGATATTATCTCACAAGACAATAAGAGAGATCATCTAAACCCTTAGGACCTGCTTTAATATTACACAAACTCATGTGACTGTGCACAAAATGTGCTTTTCAAAATCAAGTTATATAATTATTACACAATAATATTATTTTCTACATTCCTTTTTTAAAGCAACATCAGTCCTAATAACAGATATTAAATATTTATTAATGGGGCACCCAGTGGCTCAGTGGATAAAGCAGGCACCCCATATATGAAGGCAGTGTTCTTGCCCCAGTGTCCGCAGGTTCGATTCCAGCTCGCGGCTCTTTGCTGCATGTCATCCCCTTTCTCTCTCCCGCTTTCACACTAACGATCTTCTGTCCTATCTGATAAAGGCAAAATGCCAAAAACTAATCTTAATATACAGTATATATATAAATTTTCAGAATTTTAACCCTTTAAATGGTTTTTGTTATGAAGCCACTATGTTTTTACACACACAAACATCTGATCAATGTAGATTTTTTTAATTATCACAGCCTGGAATATGTCAATATGATTAGCAGCAACATTGATTGTGACAGTGCGCCTAGTGGAAATAGCATGTATTTTCTCCATATGCCAAATATGGTGAAAATTACATCTTCAGGAGGAAAAAGGTAAAAATGATGAATTCCAAGGCAAAAGCCCAGAATGACACCCAATAATACAATGCATGTTTTTAGGCTTTGATGGCTGTGGGGTCAAAAATTGCAGTTTGAATGGGTTTCATTTATGCATTTTTTTGCACTTAACAATATGAATGTAACAATTTTGTTTCCACAGTGTATTTTAGACTTATTGTAGGAGCTAAGCAGGAAATTCAAAGATTAAACAAAAATACACAACGTTCCCAAAATTTATGCCATATGCAACCAAAAATGAAGAATGAAAAGCATATAAAATGCACCAACAGTCCCTAAGGGTTAATATAATGCGACACGGCTCAAGAAGGGCACTGGAAATATCCTAATAGGCTCTTGTTTCCTCTCTGGAGTTCACGGAACAAACTAAAGCTCTCACTCTTTGCTCTCATCCTGAAGCAGCTGCTGCATGAAGCCCCGATAAGAGCTCTCATTTGGAAATGTGGGCACCTGGGATGCTGGATCATCAGGGCTCAGGGATACATACACTGTGTCTGATCACATCCTCTGCGGTCCATGTGAAGGTTGCAGACGTGACCTGACTCAGAAGCTCGGGGTTTGTGCTGAGACATTGTTTGTGTATTGTAAGGCATCACTATGCGCGGACACTGACGCTGGGGGAAAATATCAGCGAGCGGGTCAGGGAAGGAGAATTGTTTTGCTTGCTTTTATGGGTTCATGTGAATGTCACTGAATGTTAGGGCTGTGGGATGAATGACAATCCATCCTGTCCTGCACTCTGTTGTTCTCTTCGCTCGGGCCCTACAGTGCAGACAAATGGAGATGATCGGAGCGTGTAAGGAAAATGATGCAAGGCGTCGGTTATTCCGGCGCGGATGTGACACTGGAATAATACAAAAGCTATCAGAGTAATGAGGTGACACTGAGGCTCGACCCCTCTTCATCTGTCTCCATTTGTCTGGGTTACCAGCCGCCACCAGCCAGTGCCTTTCATTTCACGTTCTGATGTGATAGTTCATTTCCACGCCACTGCACCGCTCTAACCAGAGTTCAAACAGTTCCTCTGATCCTTTGCTTGTGTCAAAGTAGCAATAATAAAATAATCTGTTGCAAGTATTGAAAATAAATTAAATTCAAATCTCATTATTCAAAATAGCTCCTTTTATAGTGTTTAATTATAATTAAATAATCTTTAATGATAAGATAATGATTAAGTAGCAATGCACTGTTCAGAAGTATGAAAATAATGAATATTCCTTGCCAGCTCTTATCTACAGTGCATCTCTGGTTAAACACAAATGCTGCATTCATGTGATGTTGGAAGGTCGTAGTTTCCAAGTTGGAAAGCCGACTTCATTGTGTTCATATGCTTTTAGGTCATAAAGTGGGAGGAACATGGAAGCTACAAAGAAGATGGGCTGCATTTTAATGCTAAGAGCATTTAAACAGGTTAATAACTGTTTCCAATTTATTTATATTTTTTTATATGGTTTTTTAATCGTTTAAAAGCAGTCATGTGAAAATGATTTGTTGACCTATGGCCTTGACATATCAAGCCAACAGTTGGCCATTAGTCAATGCTGGGCCATTGCTAAGAGTCCGTTGCCCTGGTCGCTGTGATGTGTCCAGCACCATTGACTCTGGTGGGCGCTCGTCTATTTTTTTCTCTTTTTTATCCCACCAATTCAGTATGTTGAATCAGTTATGACAGATGCCTGAACCACCACAAATGGCCCCTTTTAATGCAAGAAGCACTATACCAGTTCCCTCCGGATGCCTTAACTCCTCACCCTATCGCTAATCTAATCACCCTACAGAGGAAACTCAATTCGGCCACTTGTATCTGCGATCTCATTCTTTTGTTCACTACCCAAAGCTCATGACTATGAGTGAGGGTCCCAACAGTGATGAGTTGGTAAATCAAGAGCTTTGCCTTCCAGCTCAGTGTGATGCTGCACTAAACTCTCTGTCCATCTCACACTTTATTTTACCCTCACTCGTTGCAAGACCCAGAGATCCTTGAACTCCTGTGCTTAGGGCGTTAACTTACTCCCAATCCTGAAGGAAGCAATCCATCGTTTTCCAGCAGAGAACCACAGGTTCAGAATTGGAGGCACTGACTCTCATCACAGCAGCTTCACACTCGGCTGCAAACTGCCTCATTGTGTGCCAAAGGTCACACGGTGATGAAGCCATCAGAACCACATCATCTGCAAAGAGCCGAGCCGCATGGCCCTCAAGCAAAACACACGCAGGTGTGCCTACAGCAGATCTTAGATTGATTTTCAGATGTCCTCTAACAAGGTCCCAGTTGATGTAACCTCTCTTTATCCAGCTTTGATTTTAATCATGTGAAAATCCCAGCGATTAGACTCAGAACTGAGAACTGATCTCATAGCAGAATTTGGTTTGAATTGCTAATGACCATCTGACCACAGCATGATGTATCTTCACATGTTGCAAAGACAATCCTCAGTAGTAACCAAAGGACTTCAGAAAATCAGAAAGTATTGAGTGACAGACTAACACATTGTTAGTTATGTTTTTAGTTTTGTTCAGCAAGATATCTTTACAAATGAACTTTACTTTTATGATGTTTTGAAGCCGGGATGCAATTGGCATGAGATAAAACCTAACATTGGGCTTTAAAAAAAACTACACAAAGGTAGTATTAACATTGCTACCACAACCAGGCTGTCAAGCCATGTTTGGCACAGTTCGGAGTAATTACGATCTGTTATCTTGTTTAGCCACTTGTTAGTAACCACCTTTTTTAAGACACAAAAAAGCTTCTGAGTTTATGAATGATAATGTTTCTTCAGCTTGAGTTGACCACAGACCTTTATTTAGGCATCTAAATAAAAATCCATCCAAAAAAACAAAGACTTCAAGACGAGTGAACTGTAAGTTTTGAAATGCTAACTCATTTACAGCATGAAGTCATTGAAAAAGCAATCTTTGTGGTATTACATTTCCTGCAGCATATTTCCTTCTGCAAATAAGTTGTGCATGCATGTAATTATATGGAGGACAGGGTTGCATTGCAGCACCACTCCACACAAACACTCAAACCCTCTGAAGCTTTTACAATGCAGTGATGCAGATAAAAGTGTGTGAGTGGGCCGTACAGTAATTTCCATTATGCACCTCTTTCGATTATCTTCATTGAAGCCAAATGCAGTTTGTGCTACCTGACTATCAGTCAACAGACAACGCAGATGATAGCAGCTTTCTACTGTATATTTATAGCTTGCCAAGGCAAGGTGACATTGGAAGATTGTTATTGCAGCAGCAGTGAGTCTGTTTCATTGGAGTGGATAATAATTCACTATTCCTCCACAGGGACAGCATTTAAATCACTATCCCCCAAATGTAATAACCTAAAATAAAGCATGTCAGCCGACGGCAGCTGTATATCATGTGTATGTCTCCTTGGCGATGCATCAATTGTAACATCAACCAAAGATCCATTTGAGGTGGTGTCATTTTTTTCTCCTATGTGATTGTTATATCAAATAGAAGAAAAATGAAGTTTTGAAACCTCCCTGTCTTTTGTTGTCCATCTCACATGTGCAGTGCACTCACAAACAGCAACAGGGAGGTAAAAATCCAAAGGAATGCTGCATGAATCTACCAAAGATCCATTTGAGATGGTGCCATTTTTTTTGATATAACAATCACATAGGAGAATAAAAGGAAGTTTTGAAAGCTCTCACTCTTTTCCTGTTTGTCTCACACATACAGTGCCTCATCAACAACTACGACAGGGAGGTAAAAATCCAAAGGGATGTTGCATGAATAAACCAAAGATCAATTTAGGTTGGTGTCATTTTTTTCTCCTATGTGATATAACAATCACATAATACAAACTAAATTGATGTTTCAAAAGCTTCCTCTCTTCTCGCATACACAGTACATGCTCACCAACAGCAACAGGGATGTAAAACTCATAAAAATGCTACATGAATTTCAAATCAACACATCAGTCAGCTGCTTATTGCTTCATTGCATTGCTTGTCACAGGCATGAACATCATGATGAAACCTCTGGAGATACAGTAGAATATGCTGTGTGCTTACATGCAGTAATAACACGTAGAATATATAGTGTAAGATGAGAAGACAGCAGCGGAGGATAGAATGGAAAAAAAAGGCTCCTCTTTATTAAGAAGTGTCTTTTTTGCTTTTCCTTTCTATCACTTGGTATAATTCAGAGACAGGCAGCAGCTCCCCTGGAGGAGTGGCAGCACAATGAGTCTTAGTTTGTATTCCACAGAGATAGATATGGTGGTTATAGAGATAGAAGGTGCAATAGGAGGCTTTATGAGTTTCCTGTCCAAAGCGGGGTGCCATTACTCAAGCCGTGTCAGTGCTGATCTCAGCTCAAACACTGCTGTCCCCACTGAATAAGGAGCCAAATAAAGGAAATCTAGTTTATCAAGTCTGCTAAAGACGTGAGTGAAGGGGCCGGCACTGCATCCGTCTTCACTGGGAATTCTTTTTTGTTATCATACACAGGAGATTAAAATAGTCACAACTGCTTTATAGAGTAAAAGTCATATGAAAATAATTGTGAATGTCAGTGCAATTTTGCCGAGTGTCTTATCTCTAGCAGGAAATGTGAGGATGTAACAGGCCCTGTGATGTACCTACTGACATATTGTTCTTCACAGAGAGAGTTTGGGTTTGTACTCATTGATATTAATCTGTGAAGACACTGTGCGTTTTTTTAAAATAATTGTGTAAGTTGTGTGGAACAGCTAACTGGTCCCAAAAAATGACTGTATATAAAGAGTACAAAAATGCCATTTTGCGCCATTGACGTCATTTGAAGCCAGAGTGTGTGCAGTAGCAATCTTCGCGGTATGGTGTTTCCATTTATGAAACCTTCCAATCAATTGGAAGCAGCCCCATTGTGACACAGATTGGCATACACAACTGTGAATCATGACGTCAAAGCCTCTTTTAAAAACCAAACATACCAGAGGAAAAAAAACAAAAACGCTGGAATGATAAGAAATGACAGAATTCATTTTTTGGAAGAAATTTGTACTATGTCTTTTGAGTTTTTAGTTTGGCCCATGTTTTATACACTAACACATAGTGGGCAAAGTTCATGATCCATACTGCAGCCAGTTGTTGCCAACTTGGATTTTTGAAGCCGAGGTGACCATATTTGGACAAGAGGGTGGAGATAACTCCAATGGTAGCTGCTAGCTTTGTAAATACGGTGCATGTAAAGTTATAGTTAACTGTGATCATGAAAATGGGAATTTTCACTAGCAATAAAGCAGCCTTAAAACTATAAGCAGAAAATCACTTAATGGAAAAACTGAACATCTGACTTCTTAGAGGATCTTTGAGTGCAACCAACTGCAAGACTTTTTTAGAGAGAAAAGTTTACATGAACTTGCATGAACTGAAAACACACTAAAATAGTGACATCTATAGCTACACCCATACTTTGTGGATCTGGGGTTACACCATGGTTATTTTACCTAACCAGCGTTGTTGATGTGGTAGCGACACTCATCTGTCACTCAAAGTGGCCACGCCATTAATTCTGCATATCTTTAATAAATGCCTAGTTGTATAAAAATTCTACTCTCTATAGTTGTCATAAATGTTCAAATTAGACCTTAAGACGGAAACCTTTTTTTTTTTTTTTTTTTTTTGATAGCAGACTGTAAACATGTGTATTTCTGCTGTTAAGTTGAGCATTTTAGCATGGAGGGGTCTATGGTGATTGCCTCACTCTTGCCATTAGAGGAACTGCAGTTTTTGGCATTGCCATGTTAATATCAATTTTCCAGCCCCAAAGGTTGCTACTTGGACATGATATGATGCCTATATGCTGCAAACTGGGAATCCCCATCTCACAATGGTTTATATGGGCAGCAGAGGAAAGAGGACATAGCTGCAGACAGTTAAGGCAGACGGGGAAAGTTTAATGACTTATTGGGACAAAGCAAGGGTCTGCATAAGGAAGTGAGTCCAAACCAGTCTGGCAAGGTCAAAATAAAGGCATGGTCCAAGGAAAAACAAAGCAAGGATGGAAAAAAAACAGAAACATTACATTCTAGGAGCATTAAAAAGGCTGGAAAGGTTGACACAAGGTACAACGACAAACTGGTACAGAGAAGAGAGAACCCACAGGGTGCATCCCACATATCTTACGTTTTGCAATAATCAAAGGAGTTAAAGTGCACCAGTAATAGAGAGCCTCTGTTCACTTTCAGATTGATTTGCTGTAACCACAAACTGCAGAATTGGAAACCCACTCATGTCACTCTTCTAGTGGCACTTACAACTAAAAAGAGATTGTAACTGGAACTAAGTCATACATTCCACCATCTCTGAAAATGTCTGTCTACCACTTTGGTCCAGACTGAAGTATCTTGATGAAATTGGATTGGTGGGGCCTTTGGTGCTTATATTCATGGTACCCAGAGGATGAACCCTTTGGGCTTTGGTTATCCTCTGACCTTATCTCAAGGACCACTGCGCGATTTGTAGTTTCAGTGAAATTCATAAATGTTGGATAGATTGCCATGACATTTGATTCAGTCTTGTTCCCCTTAGGATGAACTTTTATAACTCTGGCGATCCTCTGAGGTCAGTGTATCCAATACTTTGGTTTAAGAGCAAATACCTGCAATCAAACTAATGTAAGGCTTAAGAAGTTTGAGTTTGGCAAATCAAGTGGGTGTCTGTCTAAATTACAGTCTTTTTTTTAGTACTAAATTACCCCCTTTGTGGTTTAATGAGCAGTGTTCCATTGCTGAGCTGCTTTTTATGGATAGAACGCCATGTGGGAATTTTGTACTAAAAAGACTGTAACTGCATATTTATAGCCTACTGAACGAGGACTGATTTGTCAGCCATCACTTGCATGAGAATAGCTTTAGGAAAGGATCATCTTGGCCAAAATTCCACATTTGACAGGGAAGACAGATGTGTGGAAGAAAAAGACTTTTATCATATGGTAGGAAGGATACATAAAAAATGAACTATTAGCCAAAGCTTTCTCCTTCTGGAGTAAGCATCTGTGAATAACAGAAATATCATAGCTAAAGGTCTTTGTCCACAAAACATTTTCAGTCTAGTCCACATTGTTTGTGGTGTTGTTTTAGTCCACCACTTTGGTCCAGACTGAAATATCAAAAAACTATTGGATGGATTGTCATTAAAATTTGATCAAACATTCATGATTTGGCACCATGCTTAGTTAAAAAAATAGAATAGTTTAGTTTCTAAACACTGGAAAAACGAATGATATCCCCTTAAGCCTCAGCTATCAATTTGCCATCAAATGTTAGCATGTTAACAAGCAAAACCATTGGTTTCCAAATTCTCTCTGTTGGGCCTTCTATTGGATCTGTCTGATTTAGACAGCTTCAAAATCATTAATAGATTGTTCAAGTTGTAGGTTTGCTTTGTAGTAATCGATTAGACATGTTTAAAAAATATGAAGAAGAAAAAACATTTAAAAAGTTAATTTTTTTTACTTTGGAAAGCAATACTGTCTACCATTGCCAGGCTCACCTAATTTTATCATCTGGCTCTAGTTCACTAAAATGACATCAGGTTTGCCGTCAACCATCTGTCAGATTCAATGTGAATGCAGCATTAACCATATTCAAGTGCTTTTTGTGCCTAAGCCTAACCGCACATTAACTACAAGTTGTTAAAACACTAATTTTCAATTGTTTGGTACATAATAATGTGTTAACATATACATGGTTTGCAGAAACATACAATACCAACATTTTTTTTTTCTGGCAATTGGGTTGCTTTATCATGTCTTGAACATAAACATGTCATTTCGGGCAGTGGGTCAAACATCTGATTTTCTCTAACAATGCCTATAATAGCATCACAAAGCCACTGGTGTGCCCTTTACCTCTTAGCCATTGATTTTTTCAGATAGCAGAATGAGCTGTCTCTTCAGTGGACTCTATTTTCTGTCACTTGAGCCTTGTGGTTAGTTGTGGATCTCCAGTCCCAGCTTGTGATAGGTTTATAATGATCAGTCTGTAGTCTCTGGAGGGAGCAAATGAGCCTGGAATCACACCACCATTTCACACCGTGACACTGATGTGCTGAACTTGTGCCTGTCTCGTGCTGCACTGCCAGTCTCTCTGAACTCATTCTTAATTTAGCTGCATAGTTTGTATCTGAAATGCAAATGTTAACTGAGAGTTTGCATGGAATGCTTTTGAATTCTTTAAAAGGTCAGCAGAAATACAACAGGGGGTGTGACGCCCCAACACAAATATGAATTGCACATTAGTTTTCCTCCCCTGAGGTCTCATTAAGACTAAATGATTTATTTGCAGAATAGTTTTCACACCAGCAACAGCATGCCAGTCTCAAACAGTGTCTTTCCAGAGGTAACCGCTTCTTATCAGACAGTATTTTTTAGTCTCAAACCAGTCAGCTTTTTATTAATCCAGACGCAGAGATCATAGGGCAGAGCAAAGCTAACATAACAGCAGGTCTAGGCAGAAAATTAGCTTCTTTTGTCCCGGGGGGGCTGCTTGCTTCCCCCCTGGATCCTGGCTCTCTCCCCAGCAGTATGCAACAGAGCGCGCTCAGTGTGAGAGAAACCGATGCTTGTTTACATCAGCCAAACCCTCCCCTCTTTTTGCTTCCTGCTCTACGGGGAGTTTTCATTTGGCCTGTTTGATTTAATATCGTATGAGAAACACAGGAGCATGCATGTGTGTGTGAGCGAGAGCATGTTATACAGTTGGTTGTAATTACTCCCTGAGGGAGCTCTCCTCCCCCAGAGATATTTGCCTCTGTAGAAAAGCAGATACAACCATGAATTTCTTCTAAATTACACTCAATGCCAATAATGTTAACCAAATTAAATGTACCTCCATCTGTGGCTGATATGAGTAAGTTTGATAAAATCAGTGTTGAAATAAAGTATACTCCCAACTCATGTTTGATCCCAAACCAGAGCTCCATTGTTCAGATATTCAGTCCTCACCATGGAGGCAACATGTAAAGGTTAAACACATAACTATCTGTGCAGATGTAAAACTGTACTCTGTAACCTTATATTCAAACAGCAAAGGCAATTCAGCATCACGTGTTGTCATAACAACACCAAAATCTTAGTTACTTTTGCAGTTTTCTGCCAAATGTCATATTATCTCCTGTCATTCATCCACCATCCAGCGCTCGTCCCTGACTCCTCCCAAAGATCAGAGGTAACCTGTTCATTGTTCAGCCCCATTGGGATGTTGTTGCAGTCGCAACAATAAATGCATATTCAAGCAATCCCTGTGAATTCCATGTGACCTTGCAATTTTGTCCAATCACTGCAACCTTGTGCATGTTTGACCAATCATCTTAGTTTCCAGCAAGTTCTACTGTTTAACCCTTTGAAACCTGAATCGATTTCAGTTTTTTGTGCTGTATTGAGATGCTTTTCACAAGTATTATTCCTTTGTGAGCAAACTGATCTGACATCTTTTGAACAAGGGGGGAAAGGCAATGAGCAACTGCTCAAAAAATGTCTGTAAATTGCAAGAAATTAGCTGATTTGGAACATTATATCTGAGAATAAAACAAGGGAAAAATATCAAGTCCATTTTATTAATGAAGCCCATTATCACAAATTACAATTTGCCTCATAGGGCTTTAGGGTTTTTGTCCATGACCTCACCAGCATCACTAATATAATCACATTATCTGATTGTTGCATTTCGCTCTTAATACTTCATTTTCCTTATTCTATGGCATCAGCTTGTTTTGCAATGAACCACAGACGCCAGTTCAGTTAGCTGTGAGAAGTCCAGTATGTTCTTTTTCTGAAGTCATCAAATACAGTCGTTTTTATGGTGATTTCAGCAGAAGATCCCAATGCCAAAAGCCACCTCCATGGCTTTGTCATCTTAGAATTTTGCCAGAAAAAACCATATGTGATGTTATAAAATGCTGCTGAAGACCTGGACACAACTGTCCTGGGTAGCATGATATGTGGACGGGCGCGTCAGTTGCATTTGAATTTGTCACCTCCACATGATGCACTGCTGGACGGCATCAAGTTGAAATGCAGCTGGTCGCGATGTAATATAAGGAGCACAGAGGTTCATATAGGGTGGCTGGGGAGGGTGGTGGATGGATCCAACAAACCCCAGACTTTCATGCAGGAGTAGTGTTCCCTTCCTTTCTGAATGTTATTGTTTTTTTTCTTACAATGTCCCCTTTTTGCCTAAATCCAAGCATGTGCTTTTGTTGACGTACTGGCATTGGTTGCTATTTCCTTTTGTTGCCTAAACATGACCACGTGTTTTTGTAGTGTAATCCCACCATGTGCTTTTGTTGATGGCCCGGTGCTGGTAGTAGCATCCTGAAACCTCAACAGCAGACGCATTAGGATACTTAGAGTGTAATATGGACACATGAAGATGCTAAACAACTAAAGAGAGTTTTAAAACAAGCAAGAAAACTCAAAAATATATATATAAGAGACAAAAAATAACCTCAAAGGGACAACAAACGTCCCCACAGAGATAAAACGGCGCAGAAGTCCACTGACAGAGCAGCCATATGTTACTTGTGAGGAGAATGTGTTGGTTTGGACATTGTAAATAGATGGACCTTTAAGAATTGTCATGCTGAAAAAGGGCAGGCCAGTATCTGAAAATGAATATCTGACAAACACGGCAGACTTGTGACGATGATAAAGACTAGAACTTGAACTAGTGGACAGCGTCATGTCAGTAATTTCTGTGGTGATGGTCTTTCATCATAGGGGGGTCCATCCTGTGTGCCGCTGTCACGGACTGTTATCAGGTTGGTTGATCTGCTGCTGCTCAGGCGTTTCCTGCAGACTTCTGCCTCAGTGACACTCTTCTGTCACGAACTGTCACTCTGAGTTAAAGCCCCATGACTGATGCAACAGCGTCCTCTCCCCTCGCAACTCTCTGTGGCTCGGTGTTCTGTTAGCCCACTTAACTAACCAGCTCCTATTAGTAGGCTTGTCTTGCAGATTCAAAGTCAGTGCCTGCTGAGCACTGTGGAGGGATGGGATACACTGAGGAGACTCTAGAGCTGTATATCATCAGCACATCTGTCCCTGTTGACCTGAGTGGATCAGAGAGTCTGTGGAGACAGCACTCGAAGCAGGACTCACTCACTGCAGGGCTGAGTGAATGTGACGTGATGGAACTATCAGCGTTAAAGGATGTGAAGCGTGCATGACTCTGAGGGGTAGGACTGGCCCTTTTGTCTTTTTGCACTCAAGAATAGAGTAATACAAATCACATTTTAAAAACAGACATGCTCCAGTGTGTAAATATGTGGCTTTTAGATTATTCACTGCAACTAATAAGTGAAAAAAAGCCTTTATTCAGTTTGATTTTTCACTTTACAAGTATATTTTTGCACATTGTAAGACAAGGAAGAGACCCGAAAAAACACAGAGGTGCAAATTAGATACAGAGACACAAAAGGACTACAAATAGACAAAAAAAACAGTTAAAAGGACACAAATATAGTTGAAATGATCTCAATGATCTCAAAGAGAAACAAATTGAAAACAAACAGATGTAAAGGAACTGCAAAGAGACACAAAACATCTAAAAAGACACAAATATAGATCAAAAACACAAAATGACCTCAAAAAGACACTTAAGGGCAACAAAGACATGCAAAGGAACTGCAACAAAAATACAAAGAGACACAGACCACAATGAAGAGACAAACTTATTATAAAGAGATACAAAGGAACTACGTATGTAAAGATGCAAAACAACTAAGAAAGAGTTTTTGAAAATGACAAAGAAAGACACAAATATTCCTCAAAGGGACAAAAAAACATAATAAAGAAACAAAACACCAAAACGAAGAGATAAAATAACCACAAAGACATGCAACAAAATACAAAGAGCCACAAAACAATGATAAAGACACCAAATGATTACAATAAGATGCAAAGAAACTATGTTGAGAAGCAAAAAAAATAAACAGAGTGTCAAAATGACCAAGGAAGACACAAATATTCCACAAGAGTCAGTGACCAACTTGGCAAGAAATGTCACATAAATTGTTAGATTTTAGTAAAAGGTGGCAAGAAAATGAAGTGAAAATGTGTTTTTATGAAGGAGAGAATATTATTAGAAAATTCTTTTTTTGTAAATGAATAAAAAAGGAAAAAACTGTCCAACAATCCAAACTAATATATTAATATATTCATCTTTTTGTGGTCATTTTATTTATTTGTTGGTTATTTTCAGGACATTTTCTAGTAACTTTTTCCTAATTTCTTGCAAAACAGTAATGACATTGTCCACTGTGAAATTAATGTAATGGTCAGCTTACAGCAGATGTAATGGTCAGATTACAGCAGCAGTGACTTATCATATGTACATGAGTATATGTACATGTACATGAGTGAGTTATCATCTGTACATTAACGCTCTGAATGCTTTTCACATTAGCCCTGTTGAATCAGATTCATTCTTGTAGGAGACACGACTCTGTTACACCTGAAGCCAGCATTCTGTGTGAACTTGACACCATTGGTGGGTGATAAATGGACCCCCTCTGAATAAGTTAAATTATGTATGACAAAATAATGAAATAGTGTTTAACATGTATTAGCTCTGTGTGATCCCAACCATGGGGGTTTGATGGAATAATGAGGCTATAGCGACATGGACCTGCAGTAAATCAGCAGGAGCACGTCCGCCTTTAATGCTGACTCAGTGCCGGCCACTCAACTGATGATGCTCCTCTGCCACCGCCTCCTCCTGTATATCTTATCTCCTTTAATCCTGCTAGCAGCATCGATCAGTTTGTCCATGCAACACTTTGGTCCAGAACAAGAAATGACAAAAACTACTTGCTGGGCGGGAGTTGGATTTGGTGTAGGTATTCATGACTTTTCCTCCAACCCCACCATTAGACCTAACTTTATTTTAAACAAGCGGTTGTCCACCGTGTCCAACTTGTCCAAAGTATCTGAACCCTTTAAACACCTGGTTTGACATCAGTTTTCTTGTGCTGCGTTCAGACACTGTTCACAAGTATTTACACTTCTGAGACCCGAGAAAATTGAGCAATAATGAGCAATTTACCAAGAAATATTCCACAACCGCAAAAAAAATAATAATAATATTAAATTAGTTAAAGGTTACCAAAAAAATATCTGAAATTGGCTGGGATCCATTATTAGATATTATCAAAAACTGAGAGAGAAATGTTAAGAAAACTATATTCATCATTCTTTTAGTTATATATTTAAAATTATGTTACGGAAAAACATAGAAAAAAATCTTCAGCTCTTTTTTGAGGTCTTTTTTGTTTGGTTGGTTGGTTTTTCTTTGTTTTCTTTTTTTGGGGGGGGTGTGCTTATTTTCCTAACTTTTCATGTTTTTGTAATATATCAAGCTAATCTGCTTAAGCATCAAAGGGTTAATGTCATGTCATTTCAGCTATTGCTTGGATGTAGTTCAAATGTTCACTAATATCTTCCCCTTACATCTGCCTTGCACCTCAAAGCAATATGAATATCAAAATATGTATCTATCATGTGACACTGTCACTCGGGTGAGGGGAGAAGGGTTTATATCGTGTTGTTTTAAGGTTCTGAGGTAAAATGAGCCTCAATAAAACCTGTTAAAATGTCTCATTGCAGCTCTCTGTGCTCACTATCCTGTTGCCACCTGGCTCACTCTGCTGTCTGCTCAGGTGTGCTGCTGCTGCAGGTGAAGGGGGCGTGGCCTCTGTGAACAAAAGAGAAGGGAAATATTTGGAGGGATTTAGATTTTTGTTGGCAGAGGAGGAAACAGAAGATAGAGGTGGAAGCCGGACAGCCTGCGGTGAAAAAAAGCCCTCTGTTGACTCCTTTTATCGGTGTTTCCGCGACCGGCGAGAGGCTGAAATTTAACTAGTGTGAGTGTGTGTGTGTGTGTGTGTGAGAGAGAGAGAGAGAGAGAGAGAGAGAGAGAGAGAGAGAGAGAGGACTGTAAATATAGAACAAAACAAGTTATGATTGGGTTGTTTTTGATTCCCCCTCGGTAATTTTGATTCCTTTCTTGGGGGGGCATTTTTCTTTTTTGCAATGCATTGCAGTTTTGCATTTTTAAAAGCAAACTTTGAATAATTATTTTCTCAGTTGGATTACTTACATCAAGCAAGAGGAAAGAACAAACAAAGAAGACAATTATTAAAGTATTTCCAACAGTTACTTTTTCAAACTTGAATTTTCCTTTGGGGAAAGGGTTATTATCTTTTAAAAAAAATGTGTTTGAGTCTCATTTATGTTTCCTGTTAGGACTTTCTTTTGCTGTTGTCAGTAGGGAGTTATTTCTTTGAAACCTGAGCAAGCTGGTGTGATTGTTTCTTGCAAAAACATGGGGAGAAGGCAATGAGCAACTTAAATAGCATTTGAAGAAAAAAAACAGACATTACTGTTTGCATTTGGCTGTATTTTCACAGCAGTGAAACTGGCTTGAAAAAGCTTCAAAATTTACAGTGTTTTACTGTCATTTGAATGCATAACTGTTAGAATTTGGCCACATTTTTTTGTTTGTTACAGTGCATACTTTTGGCGATATATCGAGAATAGAATTTTAAACCCCACAGAGCTGAAGATTTCAATAGACGTTTCAAGATTAACTGTAATATATACTCTTAGCACGTGAGATTTTAGAATTTTCCTTTCAGTCATTAAGTTATTCTCATAATATTCATTATTCAGTCTCTGTGTTAGAACTTATAAGATACAAACACCATTCCAACTTCAGTACCTTTTGTTTATATGACATTTTCAGACCGTAAAAATCTGTCATCATTATCAGTTGTGCGTTTCTGTTGTCAGTCAAGCACAGTCCTAATAAAGCAGATTATCTGGGTTTTTGATGGTTAAACTTTTAATGAATGCCTGAATAGTTTTTTAGTCAAACTTTAAATCTGATAGCGATCAAGCAGTCATAAATATTTATAGACAAATGCTTAAGATTAAGAACAAGCTTTAAAAAGTGTTTCAGAGGGTTTTCAAAAAAAGTTAATTATCGGCAGCCTTAAAAAAAATCATCCCATCCTGCGTGCACTAATTAACTAATGTTTGCAAACTTTAAAAATAAAACTAGAATTAAACACAGTTCACCTCACCATGTGACATATTTGTAATTTTCCTCCATTATTCTGCAATAGTGTTTTTTATACAGCAAACATTTTGCCTCGCAGTGACTCTGTTTTATTCAAGTGTCCCACTGAGCCATGACAGTGTGACAATGAGCCAGCATGAATAACACTAAGACCCTGAAACAGAAGCAGCTACATTGAATTTAGCCATTGTTTATTTTGTTTTTTACACCTTAGCTTTTCCAACAGGCACACGTCAAAAAAGTCTGCTGTTAAGAAAGGGCTTTTGTGTGTTGGCCCTGAGAGCTAAAAGCCATTCAGATTTAAGAAAACACATGCAAATAGGCAAAACACAAGAAAATGAAACATTTGTGAGAGGCGTCTGAAAGCAGCACACACTGTAAAAACTACAGTTTGTGCACATTTTATTGAGTCTTTCTGATTATCATACAAACAATGTAAATAAATGGTTACTCAAATATATTAAACATTATTATTATTCTTAAACATTTGTAATTGATAAGTTATGTTTCCAAACTAAGAGACCATAGCATGGTTTAAGGTTACAAAAAAGCAACCTATTATTATTTATTTTATTTTTTTTAGATTAGGTGTGAACAGTAAGATGGAGGATAAGGGCCATGTCAAAGAAAAGTCAAAGAAAAAATCAGTTTAATTTTGAGAATAAAGTCACAATATCACAAGAATAAATGAAAAATAAATATTAAGTCGGAATATAATGAGAAAAAAAGTTGCATTATTATGCGAATGAAGCTGTAGTTTTACGAGAGGAAAAATTGTAAATTGCAAGAAGTAAATCGTAATTTTACAAGAAAAAAGTTGCAATTTTACGAGAAAAGAGTCGTAATTTTATGACAATAAAGTTGTAATTTTATGAGAATAAAGTTGTAATTTTATGAGAATAAAGTTGTAATTTTATGAGAATAAACTCATAATATTATGAGAATTAAGTCCTAATTTTACATGAAAAAAAGTCACAATTTTACAAGAATAAAGTCACATTTTTACGATAAAGGAAAATTATATTACAGAAATAAACATATTCCAAGCAAACTGTAAAACAGGTGAGAGCACAGGTGAACAGGTTACCTGTGACAGTGGTTGCCAAAGAGGCTGCCTTTGGTCTCGCCTGTTTTGTACTTTGCTGGCAATATGTTTATATCCATAATATAATATCCCCTTTCTCGTAAAAATGCATCTTTATCATGAAATTAATCCTTTTTTCTCATAGAACTACATCTTTATTCTCATAATATTATGACATATTTTCCTCATAATATTACAACTTTATTCTCTAAGTCTGAAAAATGAAAAAAATCCTCAGTGTGGCCCTAAAACTGTTGCAAAATAAAAACAAAATCCCTGGGAGCTGGAGTTTGTAGCAGGTTTATATACACTGCTCAGCCCACACCAGCTTTAATCAATTACATCTGAACCACAGTCTGTTTATCAACTCTGTGCATTGCATCATTTTCCTACATTGCTGACATTAAATGACATTAAATCTAAGTCTCTAAACATTTCTGGAGGATTCCACAGAGTGTGAGAGTGTTTCAGCCGGCTCTGGGTTTTGTGCTGATGACCTCTAAATCCCAGCAGTGGAATCAGTGGTGGCAGGCTACTTTCAAGCTGCCCCAGCAGGGAGTCGCTCTCTGAGCTTGCACCGCTGGCTGGCAGGGGCTCAGGACTCTCTAACCCTGGAAATCCTCCTGGAGATCCATCCCTGCTTTACTCCACCAGCCGCACTCTGTCCAAGTGATGAGCCTCCTGGATACATTGTAATATGATTCCAGTCTAGCTTTGAAGGAAACATCAAAGGACGCTTTGGGATGAGAAGCTAATCATCCCATTCATCCTCCGAAAGAATATTAAAGAAAAAGACAGCAGTGACTATCATTTTTCTCTTGGTAAATCAATAGTAATATATACATTTTTTGTCAGTGTGTATGGAAAATTACAGCCTGCATGAACTGGCAGGTGACGGCTGATCACATTTCCTTAGTGACTGACTCGTGGACTGCAAAATAAGATTTTAGTGACCTAATTTGCACTTGAATCAATATGTCTTTACGAAGGGCAATTCTGAACAAGCATAAAATACAAGATTTGAGGCAAGGCTGTAAATTGCAGCAAAGCAGCTACTGCAGCACCAACAGTGTCAAAAGGCAAGCTCAAAACAGGAAAAAAAAGAAAATATTTTTTAATAATTTGATAATAAATGCTCACGTTACTGTATTTGTAGTGCATTTCCATATTTTTTTGTGTTTTCTCTATTTGCAGCTTGTTTCTGAGTTGGGTTGTGTTTTCTGTATTTGCAGCCTGCTTCTGTAATTGTTTCTCTCTCTCTCTTTATTTGCAGTGCACTTCTTTATTTGGTTGTATTTTCCATATTTGCTTTTGAATTTGATGGTGTTTGAGACATTTACTTACAATTATGAGCCTCTTGGTGGTGCTTAAGGAATAGTCAGGGGACCACAGAAGTCAGAAGGATTTATCCTCTGGGAACATGACTGTCTGTATTACATTTTTATGCCAATTAATCCTATGGGCACTGACATATGTCAAAGAAACAGTGAAATACCAACAACAATAATTATAACTTTTTAAATAATTTTACCTTTAAAAACAGAGATTACAGAGTGCTTTGACAAACAAAGCAAAGCAGAAATGGGAAAAAGAGAAGGCAATACAAATACAGACAGCAAAAAATAAATTAAATAAATAAATAAAATAATAATAGAAGCACAATAAAACCACAAATAAAAGGAATGAAATAAATCAAACATAAATAAAATAGGTAAAATAAATAGAAATTAATAAATGACAAAGAAACAGAGGTATGCCTAAATAAACATGGTTCATCCTCTGGGGAGCACAAATCTTTTTGTCATATTTTAGGGCAATCAATCCAATAGTTGTTGAGATGTTTCAGTTGGAACAAAGTGGTGGAAAAACAACCCACTGACCAACATTGCTAAGCACAGAACCATGCTCCTAGTGTGGCTAAAAGGATGTTGGTGTTTATATGATGTAATACAAGACATTAAAATGCAGAACAAAATGGATATTTTAAAAAATAACAGAAAAAAGGGGGATAGTGTTACCCATGTGATCAGTTTTAATGCCAAGTTGACTCTACTCTAGATTCTTTTCATAACTCTGGTAAAGAAGTGAATTTGTCTTCCGCACACTGAAAATGTTTTTTACAAAAATATGACCAATGACTGTCTCAAAGAATCTATATATTGTATGAAATATATATGTACCATGATGAATGCCCTTATCACTGTGCAGTCTGGGTAATTAATGAGTTACCTTGTAGCCTGTCAGGCAGTAGCGGTGTGTGTGTGTGTGTGTGTATGTGTGTTTGTGTGTGTGCGTAGGTGCGTGCGTGCGTGCGTGTGAAGCACACTCACCCCGGTGTTATGGAGTATTGTTGGAGGGTGTCAGACTATCAGCACTGAATAATGGTGTGCAGTGGAGGACACAAGGGCAAACAAAGGATCAGGCTCACTTTTAGTCCCACTGCGACTGCCAACATTACTTGGATCACTTAGTGGTGAATTGATATTAAGCAACAAGTGCCACAAGGGGGCAAAAATACAATGGCCCTGAGAGATAAACGCACTGCAGATGTAAAAAACACATGCAAACAGACAAAACACAAGTGACATTTAGAAAATAACTTTGCTAATTTTAGAATATATGAACAAAATTTAGGAAGAAAATGCTGCAAATGGAAAAATGCACTGCAAGAAACCCAAAACACAGGAGGACACTAAAAGGTGATGAATAAAGCTGGACACGGTCAAGAGGCAACCTCTGACAGTCAATAATAATGTCAAAACTGCAGTTCCTCAAATGGCCACTTTAGTTGCACGATATGCAGAAACAAATCTTATTGTGACGATTTTGACAGATGTTGCTGTCACAATATGAGTTGCAGGTTTAGTAGGAATGCTTAACTTTACAGCAGAAATGAACATGTTTACAGCCTGTTACTGAGAACGTTTTTGGTCTCTAACTAACCGTTGATGACAAGGGGGTGAATTTTTATTCACCTTGAGTCATCCATTTACATTTTACTGAGGCTTAAAGTTATGAATAATTAACCATTTAACACCTGGATCAACATCAGTTTTCTTGTGCTGTATTTAGATTCTAAATAGATTGTTCTGTATTTAGATTAGGAGAAATCTGGTTTGATTTCTTTCAGAAACGCAAGAAAAAAATTGACAATCAATCATCGCTTGGTGGCGAGGGGGGGGGGGGTCATGGGCAACACAACTGAGGGTTATTCTACCACTGTAATCACGACTCTAGATATTATTTAAGATACCTGCTGGTAACCGAGCATTTGCTGTTTGTTTATTATTAGCTTGCCCTTTTAAATAATCTTTGAACATTGTGGAATAAATTGGCTGGACATATTGGATGTTTGGATGTCAAACACTTCAAGTGTGGTTTCTAATATTAGCTATGAAATGTGGGAGCCGAGCTGACAAATTGTAATTCAAGATTCTGCTGGTGACTGCATTGCATAAATCCTAGTTTACAACCAGGCTCGTTGTTTAAATAATTACTTTTGGGAAGCATTTGTTTCGGAAAAGGTTTTCATATTACTGATAAATTTGTTCTGCACTGTGGTAAAACACTGTAATTTGCCACCATTAGGACTCTGTTCTGGATTGATCTCTTCAGTGATTTGAGAGAGAGAGAGGCTCTTTTCAATGGCAGCCATGAACACAAGTGCCTTCTCCAGTGTGTCTTCTTGAGTGTCTTGCAGAAAGAGCTTGATAAAGACGGACAACTCTGGAACAACAACACCATCCGCCTTGTTCGTCAATCTCCCTCTCCGTCGGTTAAACCAGAAGCCATGTACCACATGCCTCATAGGCTGGTATTTAACCCATGTGTGACCAAAAAACAAAAGGAGATTAATACACAACCTTATCAGAGCTGAATATTTGACGATTGCACTGTAATATATTTTATGTAGTATTGACTGGTTACATGTAAATAGTAACACAGGGGCAGAAATTTCACTTTTTGAGCACCAGGGAGTATTTGGTCACAGGAAAAAAATATCATTATTTATCTTTATTATTTTTATTTCATTTTGCCACTTTTTTCAGGTTTCCTGTTTTGCTCTTTCACTTTTTCTTTTTGTGCTAATTTCAGGCAATTCTTGTAAATGTACAGATTTCAAACTGTGTTTTCTTTTTTCCATGCTTTTTATTTTTATTTTTTAGAAATCAAAGGGTTAGTATATATATATATATATGTATATATATATATATATATATATACTACATATATATATAGTTTTCTTATTTTGTCATTACAAACAATGTTGTTGTACTTTCTCCTTGAAAAAAAACAAACTAATTTCTAGCAATTTTTTGTTGCCTTTTTCCCTTTGTTTTTGTTGAGAAATCAAGCCAATTTACTCAAAGGGATAAAAACTTGTAAAAGGCGTGTGAATGCACCTCAAGAAAAGTGATGACAATCAAGGTTTCATCAATTACATTACATTTATTTTGTAATGTAATTTCTGGAATTAGTTACATGTAAGTGGTAACACCGGGGCCCAAATCTAACTTTTAGCCCGGGGGTGAGTTTGAGTGTTAATCCGGCCCTGCTTCAGGGTCCAGTATAGTCCAGTCCAGACTCCAGTCCGCTCTGATCCACTCCTTCTTCTCCTCCGTCCCCATCTCTTAGTGCCGCGCTGTGATTGGACGCTGGCTGCTTGTCAGGAAGAAAGAGCTGCTGTGTTGAGGCCGAAAACTCAGACTCAAACAGGACCTGGACGGCACCGGAGTACCACCGTGTAAGGGATATATACAGTACCGGACGGCTGGGTAGGCTTTAAAACACACCGAGCTTCACGCGGAGCTCCGACCGAGTCTCCGTGCCCCTGCTGCCGAGGCCGCCGCGGCTCAACGTCTCCCCGCCGACTGAGTGTCGCTGCCTGCTGGCCGCGGTAATCCAGAGCCGCTGCTCCTAATGAGATTGAGAGGAGACTGAAGCCGCCGTGTGGCGACGCAGACGCCACAAACCTGTCTTGAGGTTTCAGTCTTTATCCGGGAAACATTATCAGCTGTTGCTGCCGGCGGTCGGGGGGGGCTAACAGCTCGCCGGACCGGACAAACATCCCGGTACCGCTCCAACTACATGGAACAAGTCAGCGGCGGAGCACCGTGTCATTTTGCGCTAAAACTGTTATGACAGAGCCAGCGTGTTTGTGAGGCAGCACCGTCGGATTTATTACCGGGATATATTTCACAAAAGCATCCAAAAAGCAGCAGTTTGAAGCCTCTGCATCAGGTGAGTGTTATCTCGCCGCAGTTGTTCACGTCTGACTAGCACGGCGACCTTACCTCACACCATCCTAGCTGCTTCAAACCGCCTGCCCTGCGATATTTTTGGCACGACTTGTGTAATATTCACTTGTTATTACAAGGGCAAAGTCCTTGCGCTTACATTTATAATAAGGCCTTTATATTTGTGTGTGTTTCACTAGAGTCCAGGCAGCAATATAGGCTCTTTATCATTCAGAAACCATTACAAAAACGGTCCCCAAACAACACTAAATTTAGGGGGGGGGGATTAACAGCACCTGTGCTCTCTCAACCCTCCTCTGAGTTTCCCAGCTGTCGCACTCGGACTCATGCTGAGAAATGTGCAAAGACAGCGCGGAAATTCTCAGTCTTTTGTCTTTCCAAGTATGCTAATTCTTGTCTCTGCCTAGTCCTCGCTCGCGCTGCTGTCCGTCAGCACGCGGGTGTGTTAACAGCCATTCATAACACTGATAGGCAACAGTTGCACTCAGTAGCATTGTAACAGCAGAAATGGTACTATCAGCAGGGGCGTAGGAGCTGGGGGAAATTGGGCTGATTACACAGGGCCCCATTGGGAGTGGGGTCCTTGAAAAGTCTGGAATGAAAAGTTTAGTTTTGTTTGCATTTTTTTCTCTAATTAGTCAGATTAAATCTCGGAAAAACAAAGCTTGACTGGTATTTGGCTTTAGGCTAGGGTGCTGGAGCTGGATCAGCATTGATAAAAGCACATCCAAACACTCAAATCAGTGCAAAATGTTTACATGATGTTAACATGACAGCATACAGGATTTTTGCATGGATTTCAGTGTGCAGATGTGCTTCATTTCGTGTCTAACTAGTGCCACAAATTATTTGGCTTGCAAGTGTAGGGGTTTTGAATGCATGTTTTCATTCAAATTTTTGGTGATTTTGAAAAACTTTTAGCTTTTTGTTTTCTTTACATTTTGGGGCGAGTTTTTGCATTCACACTTTTTGTTTTGTTTGTTTGTATGATTTTTCTTTTGTCAGATTTTTTTGTTATTTTTAAAGATAACATGCCAAAATAAAAATCACCAAAAATGACACCATTTATCACAGCCGGAAAATAGAAATTATCGTTGGATTTTCAGATTTTTGACGTACTTTATAGAAAACGTAATGCATTTTCCACGAGTCAGTCAGGGAGGCTTAAGGAAAAATATTTGTTTCTTTTGTGAGGATAAAACAAACAAACAAACAAAAAGCAGTATTCATGAAAATAAATCACATAGATAGTATGTGTAAATAAACATTAAATAATGACATAAAAAATAATCATGGCAGTTAAATGTACTAATACACTATGTGATGTGTTTAGAGAGACCATTACTGATAGGTTTAACATTTTGAGTTCTGCAGCAATCCTGTTTTAATGTGTTGTGCATTTTAGGCGATTCATTAGTCATCAAATAGGCTGGTTATTATTTTCTTAAAAAAACAAACAAATATAATTTGAAGAAGAAAATTGATTTATAAGGAACAAAACATTTAGTAGGAAGAAGCTTTTTTAAGGGCCCCCTTTGAAAATGGCCATACCAGTTGTTCCCTTGCAAAATTTAACTTAACTTTGGAGCCCCAATTCCAACAAGCTATGCTGACATGGTGGGTTTCCAGTGGATGACTTATGTTGTCTAGTTTCAGATGATACCACCACTTCTGCTCTTTAACTTAAAAGTGATTGAAGACATCAGCCTCTGATTATTTTTGCTGGGAGGTGGGTTTACTGGGGGCCGGCAGTTATATCAGGGAAGCTATGGCCTTGGTGGCACTAATGGTCACTCAGCAGTCACTTTATCCCAGTCTGGTTCATGGTTTGGTTGTATAGAGAAGGGCTGTTCCAGATGATTTTTGCCATTATTGATGGTATTTTATCCAATTATCTAATAATTTGGTCTGTAAACTGTCAGAAAATAGTGAAAATACCATCACAGTTCCCCCAAAACCCAAGATAATGTCTTCAGATTGTTTTGTCTGACGATTTAAAATTCAAAGATATTCGATATTTAATATGAAACAGAGAAAAACAGCAAATTTGAGAAGCTGGAGCCGATGAATGCTTTTGCTAGCAAAGGACTATAATCATTCATTTTCTGTCGCTAAACTTACAGATTAATTGACTAATTGTCTCCAATCTGCTTCTTTTGTTGGGCCATCTGCAAAAAAACACATAGAGAATTAGTTTCTAACAATGTAAAATAAAGAAAAATAGCAAATTCTCATATTCGTGATAGTCTTAAGTAATATTTGCTGTGATCATTGATCAGTGACTTGATGCTCTCTTGTCTCATTAAATTTTTATCGCCAGCACTGTCACAGACATCAAACCATGCTTTATTTCAGCAACATATAAAATTGTTGCTTCAGCTATCTGTGAGATGGAAGTCCAATTCCAAGCTTTTGAGAAAAATAAACAGTCTTGGTGATATTTTTTCGGAGATACTCCTATGACTTTGAATGGCTCTCAAACTTCAAGGTTGTGGCACAGCGTTTTAGCGGAGAACGAGTGAGAAGGGGGCGCAGGAAGGATCTTGGATGGAGCGCAGGTCAATTTTTTTAAAAGTTGGAGCACTGCCTTGCGTCACGCTCCAATTTTAGTTCTGCTTGACTGCTCACACCATGAATTTGAAGCCTGCTTGACCCAGAATGCATCTATTTTTTGTCAAAAATTGTGTGGTGTAGCTGAGCTAAAATTAAAATACAACACAGCTCTTTTTTAATTTTTTTTAGCTTTGTTGAGTGAAGTGGCCTGCAACAGGTCTGAGTGAAGGAGGAGGGAACTAAAGGCTTCATGAGTGAGGAGGTAATATTCACATCGCTGTGGTTTGTAGGTACATCTTTTGCTTAATTTTATCTGTCCTGTAAAAGGCTTCTTTTTTGAACCATAATATGCTTATCTGTATTCAGAGAGTGGTGAGTATATTCTAAAGTGACAACGGATCCTTAAAAATGTCATAAAAAGTCTTAAATACACATTTAAGCCAGAAGAAAATACTAAATAGTATGCAGTTTAGATTGGATGGTTCTTAAATTTAGTTTAAACACAATTTAAGAGGAGGGAAACATTATTTGATAGGGGAACAGAATACGTGTATGCAGGCAATGCTCCAATTTCACCCCCCGGAAGCATTTAGATCATGCAACGAGTCTGCAGGGTTTCCCACACATTCATTTATTTGTGGCAGCCGCTGTGATTAAAACATCTGTCACCACATGAAAATTTTATAATTTTGTTGGAATGCTCTTATACTATTTGGTTATTCATTGCACCTCTTAGAGTGTACTCTGGGCACAGACAGAGCAGCAGAACACCCGGAACATTGAAAGTCAAACTTTGAAACCTGAGGAAATGAAAAAGAAAGTTAAAAAAAATCAAACTTAAAAATTGAATAATTCTGTAACATAATTTCAAATATGATAATAATTATGATAAATATAGATAAAGCTTTTCCTTAACTTTTTCTTTTTCCCCCCCCCCAAGACATTTTCCCTAGCTTTTTCAAGAAATGTTTTTCTAAATCTACAAAATTTTTGCAATTTGCGGAACGTTTCTTACCAAGTTCCTCACTGCCTTTTCCCCCATGTTTTTAAAAGATATTGCACCAATTTGCTTAGGGGTCAAAGGTCGGCATATTTATGAACGGCATCTGAAAGCAGCACAAGAAAAATGATGTCCCTAGTTGCACTGCATTCACAGACTCCCAAAAAATGTTCAAATTTAGAGAGGGGATACAGAAAAACAAAAAAAGGATGCACAGGATAAAAACCAAACATTACCAGAATAACTGCATAAAATAATAGACATTTAATTTAATTTACTTTATTCTACTCTTTGTAAAAACTTCGGCACATCATCTCCTCATGTATGCTTTGTTTTGCTGTCCTGCCATTCCGCTGGTCTGTTTGTTTGTTTTCCTGTACTGTAAAAATGGCGTTATCTGTCTGCCATCTGCCTGGTTCCATGTGAATGCAGCATAAGGCCTTGCTAGTCAGCCTGCTCATTAGTTGTTTTTTTTCACAGCACAGAGTATGTTCAATATCACTTTACCTTGGTGTTCTTTTTCAGCAGACATCAATGTGTTTACTTGCAAAGTTTTTGCTTCCACTTTTGGTTGGTATTTCCGTCACAAGTTTGGTCTTAAACTTCATTTAAAGTGGCATTAAAGTTGAATTAAAGGTCATGTTTTGTCAGATTTCCATGTTTTGCTCAATATAAAGCAGGTATAGGTGGCGTATGAATACTGTGTAAATATCGAAACACTAAAACCACAGAGAAATGCACACAGTTCGTATTCAGAAGCTGCACATTTAAATGAGCCGTCAGGACTTTTTTGAATTTATGATGTCACAATTTTACTGTATAAAGGTGGGAAGTAGGGTTCGACTGATGTTGTTTTTTTGGGGCTAGTACCAGTATGGATTATTAGTAATAATGAGACTGATAACCGTAATGCATTTACAATAAAAATGAAACTCTTTCTGTTAATATTTAGAATTTGGACAATAAAAAAACTCCAATACAAAACTTTGTTTAAATGCCATTAGCAAATGTTTAATCTGAAACCATTTTTTATTAAGTCAAGTGAAAATTTAAATAAAAACATTAGTAAATAAAAATAGCTCCCTGAGGTTTTACAAAGTTAAAATTCCTCCCATTCTGACACTTTCTTTGCACTTTTTCAATTGATTAATTTTATCGGTGTTCAGTAAAATAAAATGCAGATAAAGATTCTGATCTGTCAACCACTAATAGAAAATGTTGCTTCAGTGCCCGTGCAGTCAATCCAAGGCTGTAATTGTGCAGAGATGCCAAGAGTGCATATGTGGAAGACTCTGAAGCACTGACCAATCAGAGCAGATGAGGCTGTTTTTGGAGGGGTGTGTTAAGAGACATGCGCTAAATGGGGTGTTATGGAAAGAGGGTGAATAAAGGTATATTTAGGCAGACACTGATGAAAATGAAATTTTTTAAAAAATATTAAAGCATGTAAACATGTTATCGCTGAAACCCAAAATAGAAGTATAAACCTGAAAATGAGCAGAATATGGGACCTTTAAGATCTTAAATTTAACTTATTCATACCTGAAACTTGAATTCACTCAACCTCAGAGAATTAAGCACTTAGATATAGACATTCACACCTAATGAGACAATAACCTTTAGACAATCAGGAGACAATCAATGCCTCCGTCTGTTCCCGGATGCATAGTGTATCACTATTATGTCTGTTTGTCTTCATTAATGAGCACGGGGGCCGACTCTCGGGGGATATGTTTGGTGGAACAGCAAACAAGCCCATTCTGTCCATTGCTTCATTGATTTCCCCATTCAGGCCCGGCGGCATTAAACAGCCACATCTCAGGTGATGCACTCATCACCATGTAATCACTGGAGATATTCTGGAAGTTAATGCCCCTCCACTGGAGATAAGCCCGCACTCACACTGCCTCCTTATAAGGAATGAAGCTGATAGAACATTTTGACCTGAACAGACAAGCCGGGAGAGACACGAGACACAAGCTAACCATGTTAGATAGAAACATTTCTGAACTATTAATACATATTTGCATCTAAGATTCTTAACATTTTGCAATTTGACATGCAACATTAATAACTGCTTAAGATTTCAATGCATTTTGGAGAAATCATTAACCCTTACGGACTGTTGGGCACATTTTCTTTGGCTTTTCATTCCTCCTTTTTTGTCATCTTTTTTTGATAGTTTTGGCTGTGTTCGTGCATATGGTATACATTTTGGCAAGATCATGTATTTTTGCTTATTCTTGGAGTTTTTAGCTCAGCTCATACAACTCTAAAATACACTGTGTAAGCAAAATTGTAACATTCATACTATTCAGTAAAAAAAATGCACCATTGAAATCCATTCATACTGCTATTTTTGATCTCTCAGCCATCAAAGCGTAAAAATATGCATTGTATTATTTCTGGGTGTAATTTTTACTATTTTCTGAAAACCTAATGATGTCATAATTTACAATATTTGACATATTTGAAAATGCATGCTCTTCCCTCAAAAAAATCTACTTTGTATGTAGTATCTTAAAAAATAAATCATTTTTGTGTTTTTAATAATCTAAAAACATAGTGGCATCATGACTAAAAACTGGCGTTTAAAATGTTAAGATTCTGAAAATTAATGGATATTTGATCTTTATGATTAGGACTGATGTTGATTAAAAATAAACGGAATAATAGTAGAAAATAATATTAATTTATAATATTTTTAATAGCCTGATTTTGCAAAGTTTGCAGTTTTGCATTTTCTGTGCAGAGCAATATGAGTGTGAGTTTGACACTGCACACACACAAAAAAGTTTAAAAATCAGTGTTGCTGGTAATCATTGACATATCTTAGGCTGTGATAATTATTTAAAAAAAGATAGTGCACTTAGCATATAGTATATTGAATTTTTTTTTTTTTTAACTTTTTTTTTCATCTAAAAACACAGTGGGCATCATGACAAAAACCTGCCATTTAAAGGGTTATTTTTTCTGTGATTAAGTTGAAATTAATGCGTTATCTTGACAGCCCTGCTTTTTAAGCGAAAAGGTTGCAGTTAAGTTACTCTGTGAAATATGGATACAGTACAGGGCAGCAGCTGCTGATACTGGAGTCACTGAGCAGCTTTTACATAAGATCAGTATTCCCCCGTCAGTTATGCTGTACAGGATGAAGCGCATTCCTCACAAGTTGCCTTCTCTAGTTTCATATCACCTCTCCACCCACACATCCTGACCCTTACTGTATGTTTTTACATACTCTGCTACATACCAACACGTTACTGCTGTATATCTTCACAACAAATGCTTTCTCCTTCACTGGCTTCCCTGTGTCATTTTTTTAAAATGATAAGACAAACACAAGAAAAAAACAGTCTTTGTGCATAAATACTGAGCCAACACTGCATGACAGAGAAATATAAATAGCAGCGATTCTGGAGCCAGATGTCAGGGAGACATGTAATCTTGGTTGAGTTCTCCCAGATTTTGAATCAGATTCCTGCTGGAACACATGCAGCTGTAAAATTCTTGTTTTATAAGCGGTTATTGGATGTTATTGAGTGCAGCTTAACGTAGTTACAGTGGAACTCTGGCTGCAGTGACGCCGGAATGATGCTGACAGGGCATATGCGGACAACCAGAAACACTGAATAATCGGAGAAAGCTTGGATCTCGTGGGATGAGGGTTTAAAGAGACAGGCGCTAAAATGAGGCATTTCAGACGGACTGTAAATATAGCAATACACAGACAGATTTCGAAATATAATGTTTTTTGTATGTACGTGAATGTTTATTGTGTTTTTGGATTGTCTGCTAATGCGTCCCATTCTTGTGAACACAATATCTCAACAACACCTTGAGTTAATTTCTTTTAATTTGGCACAAACATCTTCTTTGAGTCAAGGATGAACTGATTAGATTTTGGTGGTCAAAGGTCGAGGTACCTGTGACCTTGCGTCTGTCTCATTCATGTGAACTTGATATCTCAAGAACACCTTGAACTATTTCTCCAAATGTGGCACAAACGTCCATTTTGAGTCAGATGTGAACTGAATAGATTTTGGTGGTTAAAGGTCAAGGTCCCTGTGACCTTGTGTCCGTCTCAGTCTTGTGAACACAATATCTCAAGAACACCTTAAAGGAAATTCTTTAAATGTGGCACAAATGTTCACTTGGACTCAATGAGGAACTTCTTAGATTTCTGTGGTCAATGGTCAAGGTCACTTTGACCTTGCATCTGTCTCATTCTTGTGACCGCTGTGTCGTCAGAACACCTTGAGGGAATTTCCTAAAATTTGGTACAAATGTCTTCTTGATCTCAATAACAAACTGATTAGAATTTGGTGCTCAAAGGTCAACATGACCTTGTTGTTCTAATGTTTATGGCCATAACTCAAGAATTCATGCTAATTATGACAAAATTTCAGACAAATGTCAAATTGGATAATGATGAAGTGATGTTACAAGTAACTTTTTCACCAAACACTGATGAGTGTTGATTTGCTGCATGTCCATTTTTATATTTAGTTACATTGTTGTATGCTATGATACCTGCTGTCAAGATACTACTACTACTACTAGTAATAATTCATAGACTATTATTTTTTTTATTTATTGATTTTAATTATGATGAAACTAGAAAATTGTTTAGTACTTATTGATGTGAAACATGATAAGAAATACTGACTTATTATTGACGTCAGCTGCCGTGTTAAACTTGATTTTGGTTAAAAGAGTTATAGTTTATTTACACATACTGTATGGAATAAATTGTTGGCCACAGTGGTCTAGACAAAGTCAATTCAACATTATGGATGGATTTAGGTGAGTGGCACTCAGTATCTCAGCAGCATACTAATTTGTTAGTCTGCTGATTAGTTAACCTACATTTAGTGAATGGCTGGGTTTGAGTGATGTTGGACAGAGTGGATGTTAGTCAGGAGAAAGGCAGTGAAATGTAGCTGTGTGACGGTTGTGCAGTGATTCCCAGATGCAGCGAGGCGATGTGTGTGTTTGTGTGTCTGTGTGAGTGTTGAGCGCCCTGCAGAGATGCTGCTGAAATAACCTCTGACATTCAGACTGAATGGACCGACCCCTCTCTTTCCATCCTCAGTGGGCAGTCATGTGGGAGTAATTCAGAGGCTGGTTACATGGCTGCTTACCACCAACATTGTCTGTTTGGTGCAACAGCAAGTTGACTGCAGGCTTTTTCCTGGCTCAAATTGAGGTGGAGGTGGTGCGCTCCCGATCATGTGCATGTGTGGGCTGCCATGCCTTTAACTGGCTCTAGCAGAGAAGGTTTTTTTTAAAAGGTTTTAATAAATATGAGTAAAAAAATACAATTAATGAATTGCAGCCACATTGTTACATGGATAGTGAGTGGAAGTGAGCATAACTTAAATTCCTGGATATTAAATCTTTATCTGCAATTTTCTGAAGCCCTAGTAATATTATATTATACATATATCACATGACATAGTTAAAGGTTCTGTATGTGACATTCAGAGCATTAACCCTTAGGGACTGTTTGGTGCTTTTTACTGGCTTTTCATTTTTCATTTTTTGATAATTTTGGTTGTGTTCATGCATATGGTAGGGAATTTCCAACTCTCCCAAGTCTAAAATACACTGTGGAAACTAAACTGTTTCATTCATACTGTTAAGTGCAAAAATGCTCAATTGAAATTCACTCAAACTGCAATTTTTTGATCCCTCAGCCATCTAAGCATAAAAATATGCATTGTATTATTTCTGGGTGTCATTCTTCACTTTTGCCTTGAAATCTGTAATTTTTTACTATTTTCCACCTGATGTCGTTTTTACTGAATTTGGCATATGAAGAAAATACATGCTATTTCCACTAAGTGCACTGTCAATGTTGCTGCTAGTCATTGACTTATCCCAGGCTCTGATAATAACAAAATATATAAATAAAATACATTTTCTGTGGGTTTTTTTGCTATATAAAAACATGGAATCATGACAGAAACCTGGCGTTTAAAGGTTTAAAAATAAAAAATGATTGAATATTTAATATTTAAAATTAGGACTGATGTTGGTTAAAAAATTATTGAAAATAAAAATTAATATTATTGTTCACTATTTTTCAAAGCTTGATTTTGAAAATCATCTCATATCTCATGTTCAGATGTCTTTTCTGGAAATGCTATCTGTGCATATTTAATTAGATATTGCCTCATTAGCATGCTTAAACATGTAAGTTCAGAACTTGTAATATGAAAAATTATATGTACAATATATGTAGTAAATCAACTGTGGAATATGTTTTACAGATGCCTTTGCACATTTGTATTCAACAAAATGGGGGAAAAAAAGAATTAAAAGTTATTTCCTTACATTTCAGCGGTGTAAACATTGTAGTGAAAGACAGCACTCAGGCACACATTTAGAGGCGCATGGAGTAGCGTTCATAAACACTGACTGCTGTTTAAAAAGCATTGAGAAACACCAGCTGGTGATTTAAAACTATAGTGAAACATCAAATGACAAGCAAAAAGAGTTTTCTTTCTCTCTTGATTTTATTCATTTTTTTGCTGTTTTGGCAACGATGTTATCAGCAGAACTACTGCCACACCCTGGGAGCTCACTGGCCCCATGAAGGGCCCCCCCACTTTACTGCCGTCTGTCCAAACACTTGACCCTTTTTTCCCCTCTCTGGCAGTTTTGGCAGCACCTTTTTTCAGTGCCGATTATGATACAGCATCGCCTCATCTGAGTAATACCACAATGCGCAGCCCTTGTCAGAAAATAGTGTTTTCTATGACACGCTGAAGAGTTTTGCTGAGAGCTTGGGGCCCGGGATTTGATGGAGGAGGCAGCTTCATATTTTTCCATGCAGGACAAACCTCGGACTGTCTGTCAGCCGCTAGTCAGGAGCTGGATACTGGGGGGCTGGGCTCAGACCTGTCTAAAGTAATGAGCACTGACAGAGATATAGGCGACGGCAAAGGTTTCTAGATTTAAACACATCATTTTAACCCCTTGAAAACTGGAGCCATGTCACTTTTCTTGTACTGCTTTCAGATGACTTTCACAAGTATTTAAACCTTTGATTTCTAAGCATATTGGTTTGATTTCTTTAAAAAAAAAAAACCCCAACGTAACAATTGTAGCCCAGAAATTAGCCAGAAACATGTAAAAAGTAACAAGAAAATTACCTGAAAATAAACAAACAAACAAATAAATAAATAGATAAAAGTTTTTTAAAAAAAAGAAAGAAAATGAAAGTGATGAAAATAAAAAAAACCCAAAGCTATAACATAATTTCAAATATCTAATTAAAAAAAACATTCAATTTTTTTTTTTACTAATTTCTCGCAATTTGAGGGAAATTTCTTGCCAAGTTGCTCATTGCCTTTATTCCAATGTTTTGCGGATATACAACTTCAGCACTGAACAAAAAATAGGGGTAAAGAAACAGCACGTCAGCCTGCCTTCCTCCTCCATTAGTCTTCTGTTCTCACTACAGATTTGCTCAGTAAAACTTTGCAGCCTTCCATACTGTTTTCCTGTGTTTCTCCGTGTACAGTAATACATCTAAAAAATAAAAAAATTGGAGGCTGATGATGCAGCTGACATCTTGCAGCAGGCTTTGCTGCTAATAATGTGAATTCTCAACAGCCCAACCTGAAATCATGACTTTTGATGTCCTAGCTGTTCTGCAGCTTCGCCGGTGCTCCCTATCGTGCACGAACTGCCACATATCGTGCATGCATTGTGCTTCTTTCCTGTCATTTCCACACCTATGTCAGAAAGACAATATTACACTTTAGATTCTTGAAAAGCCCCATTTTATTTCTGCTCAAGCTGAACGAAAAAAAGCTCCCGCACAATCAGATCTGTGCAAAATATCTTTTTAATTAGCAAGCTTTCGCTCTTCAGTGTGCAGATTATTTTTTTTTATTTTTCATTCAGTTTGACAATTTTTAGCAACAGTATCTCAGCTAAGTCTGTGACTGGGTGAGCGGTGTTCACCTGTGTGCACAGCTTTTTTTATTAAAAAAATGTAATGTTAATGCTTTTGAAATAAAATTGATTGTGGACTGAGTTATCTTTAGTGCTGTGGTTCATCTGTTAGTTCTGGGGACATCCCAAGGAGAGGCAATCAGCTAAACTGACCATTGTATAGCACTTTAATACAAACATTTTCATGACTCACATATTAAAGTATGGCATTTTAATGATTATTGCTATCTTAAAAACGCTTTGAGTCAGTTCCTTCAATTTTGGCACAAACACCCACTGGGACTCAAGGATGAACTGATTAGATTTTTTTGTGGTCAAAATTAATATAATTTCAACTTCCATGGACAAAAGAAAGTTTGCCCTTGGGGTCTTTTTAGACCATAGCAAAGCATTTGATACTGTCAATCACAGTATTCTAATTTCCAAATTATATAGATATGGAGTGGAGGATATTGCCCTGTACTGGTTTAAAAATTACTTAACAAACAGAGAACAATATGTGTCGCTTGATGGTTGCTCTTCTACCAATTACAGAATCATACATGGGGTGCCTCAGGGGTAAATCCTGGGCCCTTTATTATTTTTGAGTTATATAAATGACTTGGCCATGTCTTGCAAGCATTTTCTTTCTGTATTATGTGCTGATGACACCAATCTTATAGCAACTCATAATGACTTAGATTATCTGACAAGTTATCTTCTATTTCTAAATGGTTTCAACTTGATAAATTAACACTTAACGTGAAGAAATGTAACTTTGTGATCTTTTGCAACATAGATAAGTCTTACATCAAAAGAGCAAGTGCAATTATTCATTAATGGATCAGAAATATGCAAGTAAAAGGTACTACATTTTTGGGAATATTAGTTGACGAAAAGCTGGTCATATCACATAGATCTTGTTTGACAAAGGTCAACGTATATAATACAGCATATTAAGAAAAGTATGTCTTCTAATTTATCATTCTGCTCATTTAACCCTATACTATAGCTTTTTTTTCCTTATTTGAACTACTGTCATATGGTCTGGGCAGCTTCATATCCCAACCATCTGAAGAAATTATGTGTTATTCAGAAGAGGTTCTTAAGATTCATCTCACATTCAAACAGATATGCTTCATCAGCACCACTTCTCATAAATTATTCTATTTTACCAATTGACAAATTTAATATCTATCAGATATGTTTGTTAATTCACAAATTTATTTACAGAAAAAAACCCTGACACTTTTTCAAAATTTCTTTACTTTCTCATATGAGGTTCATTCATATCGTACTAGACACAGTAATAATAACAATCTATATTTACCCTTTACTCGCACATCACATCATCAATTTAACGTGTCTTATATAAGCCCCATGCTATAGAATGGATTACCTCCCCCATTAAGATCCATATCTTCCCACTCACTCTTCAAAAAGCAGCATCATCTAGTCACTTCCTGCCCTCTAAATTGCCTCACATCTTATTCTATACCTTTTCTCCATGATGATAATCCCTTGTTGATTTTCTTTAGAGTATATATCTAGTCTCCTTACTTTTTTTATTTTTGGATTTACAATGATTATTTTGTTTCCATTGTCTTCCACTTGATAATGATTATTCTGTACGGTGTCTCCTTTTTTCTTTTTCTTTTTTCTTCTTTTTTTATTTTTTTTCCATTTAACAGTGATTATTTTATTTTTGTACTTTGTCTCATTATTTTCCAAAGTTTATTTGTTAGCCTCATAAATATGAATTGTTTGTGATTATCAAAGGGGGTGGAGCTCTTGTACAAGCCCATCGGGCTTCGTTCCCTCCTTGCACCGTTTTTGTTAATGTGTGCTAAATAAAATAAATAAACCTAAAAAAATCAAGGTCACTGTGATCTTGCATCAGTTTCATTCATATGTACAAAATATCACAAAAAAAGCCTTGGGGCACTTTCTTCAAATGTGGCACAAACTTCTACTTTGACTCATTGTTAAACTTTGAAGATTCTGGTGGTCGAAGGTCAAGGTCACTGTGACCTTGCATCGGTCCTATTTTCATGGATGTGATATGTCAAGAGGGTCTTGAGGCACATCTGCTTGTCTAACATCCGCTTGGACTTGAGGATAAACTTATAGGATTTTTGTGGTCAAAGGTCAAGGTCACTGTGACTTTGTATTCTCTTGAATTGATAACTCAAGAGGGCTACATGGCACAGATGAATTCTAGTTAGTACATACTTTACAGGGACTTTTTGTGACCTTTTTATGACATTCTTTTTTACTTTAATAGTTGACACTCACATAGCCTACATAGTACACACATTACACTCCAATTTTCCACTTTTTATCACATTTGCAAGTAATGAACCAGAGACAGTGCAGTGTTTGACATTGATTGTAGCTATTCACAGCAGCAGCACCACTTGCAAGAAGCCACACAAAGAACTGCAGTACACTGCAATAGTGGAACAAGTAGTGAAAATTATGGTAATTTGATAAGTGTAGTTATGATTATGGTTAAATTTGCCAATGATTACTTCAGATAGAGGTGTGTGGTTGCTTTTTGCAGCGTTGCAATTTGTACAAAGATTAACATTTGGTATTAGTGCAGTCTGTTCAGAACAGTACAGAATAAGAATGGCTATTTATATTTGTATCAATCTGCAAAAAAATCACTCAAGTATATGAGTATCAAAAATAATTTGCCTTGAATCATTCGTTAATCATTCGTTAGTCAATGTCTGAAAGGTTGCAGTTCTCTGTGATCATCTCTCCCAGATGCCCAGTGACCCACCAGTATGTCAGCACAGAGATGCTGCTCAGCACCAAGAGAAATGAATTCCATTATGTCGTACTTTGAGAAGACAAATGGAAATGTTAAAATAGCCTTTGGCAGGAGTCGACTCCCAGGTGGCTCAGTGTTGTCTGCTGGATTTAACTGATAAAGACAAGACAGCAATGAGTGGTTGTGAATGTGATTAAAAGCAGTGTAGTTTAAATGCAAATGTATGAAGTGAGCCCCCGCCAGGCACCCAGACGCACCTGGATCAGAGAATTAGTGAGCCTCATGGTAGATCAACAAATCAGATCTTTTTGAATTTGGACAGAAGGGTAATGGAGAGCTGTCAACAGACAGAGAGCTACTGTTAACACAGGCCAAGGTGCATGTCCCATGGTGCTCCCATAGCTGCTGTGATTCAGGTCTGGGCAAAACACATGGTAACAGCTGAGAGGTAGTTTTTTTTAGTAGCTAACTGGTAACATTTGCATTTATTCTGTAATTTATTTATGTAACTTTGTCCCTCAGAACATCTTGTCCAGAGAGAGTGATGTTTACAGATGTGCACAGTTCTATATGTATAGTATGTTAACTGAGGCATTATGTTTTCGGCTTGTCTGTCCCATTCTCATGAGCACAAGAATGCCTTGGGGAAATTTCTTCAAATTTGGCAAACATGTCCACCTGGACTTAGCAATGAACTAATTACATTTTTTGGTCGAAATAGGTCAAAGGTCAGGGCCACTGTGATCTTTTCTGTCTCTTTCTTGTGAATGTGATATCTCTAGACCACCTTGAAGGATTAAAAAAAAAAGGCACATAGATCGTCTTGGACTTAACGATAACATAGTTACATTGTAGTGGCCATAGGTCAATGGTCAAGGTCATTGCGATCTCATCTGTCTGATTCTTGTGGATGTGAATTCTTGAGAATACTTCAAGGGAGTTTTTTAAAAATTTGGCACAAACATCCACTTGGACTCATCTGAACTCAATTGTACTTATTGTATTGCATGGTCATAGGTCAAGGTCATGTTGACCTTGTCTGTCTCATTCTGGCAATACATCAAGAAGGCCTGGAGGGCGTTCCCTCGAATCTGGCACAAACATCCACTTGAACTCAAGAATGAAGTTGTTAGAATGTGGTGGTCAAAGGTCAACTACACAGTGACCTCACAAAACATATTTTTGGGCATAACTCAAAAATTCATACACCTGTTATAACAAAATTTCACACAAATGTATGACAGGATAAAATTAAGTGATGAAATGTTATAACCAAAACTGTAAAAGGCCATCTTCACTGTGACATCATAATGTTCTGCAAAAAAGAACAGAAGGAGACACATTTGGTCAAATACTGAACTGATGACACTAAGCGAAAACAGGGGCATTTGCACATCTCTTGAGAAGATTGATTATATACCATTGTTTAATATTTAGACAAGCTAATAACAATATCCTTACACTGTATGTCCACAAGACTTGGATAAGACAAGACTTTTGGTGCATTCTGCAGTGAGTACTGAAAGGCTGTTACACAGGCTTCCAAAAGATTTTTTTTTCTGATAGCTTCAGAGTATTAAGCAGTAATTAGCTCAGATTCTGCCAATATAATGTCAGTAAACCTTAATATTCCTTCATCACAGCCATTGATTTATTGAGCAAACAAAGATTGTTGCAGTGGTTTGCTCACTGATTATGGATGTAATTGGTGTTCATTATTTCCCATTGATTGAATTTGATTCTTTCTAATTATCTAAACATTCCATTGTGAACCGCCACTGTGCTGCTTTTCAATTTACTCTGTGTAGTTGTAATCAGTTGATGTTAGATAAAAGCCATATCACTGATGCACCAACTGTGACAGTTGTTTAAACATGGCTGCTTGTTGCTCTACCCCCAAAAATGAATTCCTGTTTCTCAGATGCATATTTTCATGGAAAAGATGCAATCCAGTGGGAAAGTATTATCCTTATACCAAAGCCTCTTGCAGCAACATGTGAAATATTTCCTTTTTCTTCATGTCAGGTGTCTTCCGCGAATCTACTTTAGCGTGAAGTTTGTCACTGTCACGGTGCTATTGAGAGTCTAGAGAGAGACTAGATATTGTTCCAGGCAGACGTCGAAAGAAGAGCATTACACCCAGCTGACAGCCAGCTGTAGGCCTCCAGAGCTTCCTGCCTGTCTCTGAATTGGCTTATTTCACTGTTTAAGTTCTCCACTGTGCTTCTGTACCACTAACACAGTGGTATGTTTTTCCTCTCTGTTTAGCTCACTGTATTGGTCTGTACAGATACTGCAACCTGTGAAAAGACAAAAGCTTTTTAGTTGCAGTAAGATGACATCAGAGTTGGAAATTGCACCAGCCAAATGCTGCAATTGGCTGCTAGATTTGCTTCGTTTAGCAGCCACAAAAAAGCTAATCTATTGAGTGGCTGGTAGATTTTGGAATCCACAAGCCACAGCGGCAGGTGGACAAAATATTCCATTTCCAACCCTCCTGAATCCCTGTAGACACAAGGCTACAATAAAATCCCTGATTTCATGAGTGTGGAACAGGATATTCCCCTGGGAATAAGAGAGGGCCAGATGCAAGAATTATGCATACTCAGTCTCTTGAAGTCTGTGTGAGATGCACACATTCTTACAGGACGTTTTTATTCTTATAAAAACCAGTTGATGTGTGGAAAATAGGTTCTACTAGTTTGATTTCTATAGACTGGCCTCAGGAAAGGTACTGTAATGCTGCAGCATGAGAATCCCAGTCGAGTCAAATGGATTATATTTATATAGCGCCAAATCATAACAAAAGATATCTCAGGACACTTTTTATGTTGAGCAGGTGTAGATCAGTGGTTTTCACCCTTTTTCATGTGAATATTACTAAAATGAAAGACATTTGGTCACGAAACCCCATTTCATAAGGAACTGCAGGTGAAAAGACTGGTGGCGTTTGAGTAAAAGCAGAATTCTATAGCTGATAAATGAGAGGTGAAACCTATGATAAGAGTAGTCACTGTATGACTTTTACTTATATTGGGCTAACCTGAATTGGAAAATATAATTATGAAAATAAACTATTTTCCTGGGAATCCCCTGGAAGTCCGTCAAGGACTTCTGTAGACCCCAGTAATCCCAGGTCGAGAACTGGTGTAAGCAATGCTCTTGATTTGCAGAAAGCCAACAGTTTAGACTAGGGCTGCAGCTATCGAATATTTTAGTAATCGAGTATTCTACTGAAAATTCCATCGATTAATCGATTAATCGAATGAAACATATTTTTGTTTAGTTAAAGAGCAATTATAAATATACATGAGACAATAAGACATTTCACCTAACAATGAACCATTGGTTTCCTTTTTTAACTACCCAGTTAGCTTTATTATGTTTTTATTTTCCACCCTCATCACTCTACAGCGCTGTGTTTTTACAGATTAAATAAAGCCTGTATGAAAGGCACGTTAGCCACGCATCCACAGTAGTCATAATTAATAGAAACCTAGCCCTCCGCAGGGCTAACGTTATGTTAGCAAGGTACAGTAACGTTAATCTCATTAATTAGCGCTACGTTAACTTCATTTTGCCTTGTCTCCGGTGACGGTCCTCCGCTCTCGGAGTAAACAGGGGGCCTTCGGTGGAGATGCTGCAGCATTGAAGACGTACTGTTGTGGTATGCAAGCGCTGTCTCACAGTGAATACACGCAGCAGTGTTCGCCTCGGTGTCCAGCTTGAAATGCTCCCACACTTTTGACATTTTCTGCCTTTTCTTTGTGCCTTTCTCTTCGCTTTCATCGCCTTCTTCGTCGTTACCTCTTCATCCATGGTTAAAACCAAACATATCCGCCGCCTCTTTTTTATTCCTTTACGTGCGTGACGTCAGCGCGTTGTGCCGCATTAGAGGTAGTCCAGGCGAAATACCATGCTTTGAGCTGGCAAAATTAAACGATTCCTCGAGGCAGAGAAAATTCCTCGATCATTTTTTGTAATCGAGTTACTCGAATTATTCGAGGAATCGTTTCAGCCCTAGTTTAGACAGTTTGGATGTAATGGCGGTTGGCATCCATTGCAGTTTTGCGCAGCATGGCTTTTTCTAATCACCAGAAAGTGTTTCCATTAGGTGTATTTTGTATTCACAGTTTCAATTTGCCCAATTTGAGGGTTAATTGAAACCCACCTACTGTCAGTCATCTGGGTTGACATGTGGAAAATGTGTCCAGGTGAAATCAGATCAGTTTTTAAAGACGTGCTGTTTGAAATGTTAAGCCAACCTAGATCTGTAATGCAGCTGTCTAAAGGAAGAGAGGATGGCCCCCAAGTCCTCAGTTTTCTTTCTTTAGCCTGACTCAAGTCCAAATCTTAAATCTGCAGCTTTGCTGTCTGTTACAGATATTATTATTTTTTTTGTTTTGGCTTTTTTTCTGCATCCTGAAAGAGAAATAGAGTTCTTTGTATAAACAGAATAAATAACTTGTGTTTCTCAAAGGTCATGTCATGCTGTGAGCACCACAAACAAAAAATCCATTTTCCTCCATTGTGTTGGGGTGACGGCCAAAGTCTCAGAGGCAGTGATGTTTAAAACTTTGCCAAATAAATCCAAAACTACCTGTTCAGCCTGGTATTATAAACAGCAGCCGTGCTATAAATCTTGCAAAGCTCATGATGTTCTGTTTGCTTTTGAGACTCTCTGAGGTGTTGATTCAGCTCTGGTGTATTTGAGGCTGTGTTACACTGTGCTGTTGGACAGTGATTGGATTGCATTACAGTTATTATGTCCATCCCCATGTGCCCAGAATAAACAACAGAGGAAAATGATACCAAGAGGGTAATTATCAGTAATGAAATGAATTAAACGAGTTAAATAAAGGTTATTTGGACTTGTTTTCTTTGTATTTGTTTTTTTTTTTTTGTACCAAACCACAAAGCTCCAGTATATCTCCAGGGAACATAGAAACAACAGGATGTATTTGCCTTGATAAAACAGTTTGCCTTTAGCGGAGGAGGCAGGAGAGAGGCTTTACAAACAAACAGCAAAGATCCGTCTGTGTTTGCTTATGTTGCTTTGTAACGCATCGCCCGATATCATCTGACAGAGGAGATCAGGAATACCCGTGCTACTTATTTGTTCCAATCCATCCATGAATCCACGAACATTTCTAGCTGGAAAGACTTTTTTGTTACGCTCACATTACAAAACATTGTGTCTAATAGTATCAAAGCGGAGTGGAAGTATATTTCAATCCTATCAGCACACTCTAAGATCTTCTTACACATCCAGTTTTTTTACCGCCTGCATTAAATGTGAAGAACTCAGTGGCTAACCAGGCGCTGCAACCAGAAAACTCTCTTTAAAATATGATTATTTACATAGCAGCAGAATGTTGTTTACATATGTATGACTCATTGAAATATCAGCTATAGCTTCTTACACTGACACACCTTATTTTTCACAAGCTTAACTGGTCCAAATAATAATTTTTCACTTTTACACACACTCTAATTTCATGCACGTTTGCGGTGAAGTGTTGCAACGTAGCATCCAGGCTGTCTTAAAAGAGAGCAGTGCTGCTACATCAGCAGGCTGCTGTGGACACAAAATTGTCAGCTATTTTATTCTTTATTTTTTGAATGTTTTAAATGTGGGATTTTGGGAAGGGAAGTTGAACTTTGGGAATTTTGCAAAATTTCAGTATAAAATATCAAAGCTTAAACATGGTAGTTTTTAATGACCAAACCCATCAAAGTCCATTAAAGGGCCCGCTTTAGTATCACACACACTGGCATCGCTGTGCGCACAAAATGCACTTTTCAAAATCAGGCTTTAAAAAATATAATACATCAATATAATTTTCTACTTTCATTGAGTAGATTTTTTTTAAACCAACATCAGTCCTAATTATAAATATTCATTATTTTTAAACCTCGAAATGCCAGGTTTTTGTCATGATGCCACTATGTTGTTAGATGAAAAAACATTTTTTTTTAAAGATATTACATGCAATATACTACTTTTTCTTTCTCTTTTTTTTAATGATGACAGCCTGGAATATGTCAATGATTTGACATGTACATTGATTGTGAAAGTGCACCTAGTGGTAATAGCATTTATTTTCACTGTATGCCAAATATGATAAAAAAAAAAAAGTCATAGGGTGGAAAATATTCAAAATAACCAAATTCCTAGGCAAAAGCCCAGATTGACTACTGGAAATAATACAATGCATGTTTTTATGCTTTGATGGCTGTGGGATCAGAAATTGAAGTTTGAATGGCTTTCAATGGTGCATTTTTGCACTTAAGTATGAATGTAACAATTGTGTTAACACTGTGCATTTTAGGCTTCCATAATTAAACAAAAATGCACAATCTTGCCAAAATGTATGCCATATGTATACAGCTAAAATGATAAAAAAAGACGAACAAAAAGAGTCAAAAATGCGCCAAACAGTCCCTAAGGGTTAAAGAAAACCCTGATACCAGTGTTTATGATCAGATCAGGACTAAATAATTACACAGACTGTGTTTATTGTAGTTTGACATTATGTTTTTCAGAATGAAATTCAGACAAGGCAGGACTGATGTCTGGTAGACCTTCATTCCTTTGCTAATTAGAAGCTGTATCTTGTGTTTATAGCAGTCCTCAGCGTCCATTGGGAAGACACTGATGACACCATTTCTGTTTTTAGTTCCATGTCCTACTTGTCTCCCACTGGTATGTGTTTTGAGGTGGATTGGTGGGTTCTGGAGTGTGGTCCAAGGACACATATAGAATATGACTCAGTAATGATTTTAATCTTGTTATTAAAGTGATTTTCGCAAAATAACAACCTCAGAAACCAGACAGATGCATGGGAATCATAATCATTAACGCTGATGAGTCATATGTGTCCAGAGTCTCAAATTACTGCTCACTAAAGAGTAAACTATTGGATGTTTATCATGTGAGAAACAAGGGGGTGATTTAAGCAATATTACACGAGAGGGTGTGCTTTAACGTCATCTGAGCACAACAGTGATGCGGTTGGGACCGAAGCGCATGCACCGAGGTCCGCAAGCATCACTGAAGTGTTCAAGTGACATTAAAGCACACCCTCTTGTGTAATATGGCGATTATACAACTATTGCCTACAAAATAAAAATGTCTAATCAAAATGCATTCATGTTTTGGGGTAATTAGCTCCCAAAATAAAATAAAAAAAAGCGGCTGGTGGTTTGGTGGCTGTTATCTCTGTTTCCATGGAAATACACAGTCTGACTAATTACTGGAACACAGACACTCACGTCAGTAGAATCCTGTATTTAATGAAACCTAGTTTACTACTCCAGCGAGTACGACAAACCTTAAGAGTGACCTGCAGACACGTCTTCTCGTCCCTGTTGAGTCCGCTGGCCAACTTGTGCTTATACTTTTAAAGCGATCGTGGGATTTCCTAAATGAAATAAATACACCAGATACAAACACAGAAATCCTCAGCTTGCTCAGTCTTGTTAAGACTAATATATCGCCAGAAAAAAATAGATTTTTCCATGTACAGATTTAATTACTACATCTGCAAACGTAACTTGCATTTTTTTTAACTGGTAGCTCTGTGTCACGGCACAAATGATGGAGGATAACAGAGGGTGAGAAACATTTCCCATGATGGCTTTTAGCCTTTCAAAAGCAATGTTTTCATTGCCGTACCAGTCACTAAATTTCCCATCATGCCTAAATCTGGACTGAGTAGTTTTTTGATTTGTTGTTTTTTGTTCATACACGCAAATGTGGCTTTTTGTCAGTATTTAATGTGTCTTTTGAGAACATGCTGGTTATTGTCTTCTTTGTGTCAGTTTATAGTTTACACCATTAACAAGTTTCTTTTCATTTGGTCAGCTGTGTTTACTCTCAGGGATTTTTGTTTTATCGATGTAGAGATTTTGAAGTGCATTTACACTGTTCTAAAATGTCCCTCATGCCCTTGAAACAGTACGATAATCAAATGATGTTTTTAAGAGCAGAGATTAAGAAATGGTTCAAGATTTTTTTCAGTGATGAGGAAGGTGTGTGAGGACCAATAGGATTGCTTGGTTGAAACTACTTGTATCATTTTGCATACAGACTATGTTATTTGTTAAAAAGCTTTTTTTCCTTTAGTATTCTGTAAAACTAGGCATTCAACAAACAAACCATTAATCTCAAAGTGTTGGAGTTGTAACTTTGCCTGTTCTGTCACTGCTACTTGTCTTTTGACAACAACCGTGAAACTCGCAGCCAAAGAGAGATGAGGAAGGGAAAAAAAATCACCATGAAGATGAATGTTTCAGCAGGATGTGTTCCTTTTTTCCTCTGCGTAGCCTCCAGCTCACAGTTTGCCATGATTAATTGCTTCATATGGGCCGCTAAAGGTTCGTGTCCCTCCCCAACTACACGACGCTTCATCTCGGAGCTGCTGCAGAAAGGCATAGTGCTGCATTGTATGGAGAGGAGCTGGAAATGCCAAGTGCAGCTGGGAGATCACTGAGTGATAACCAGCCACTCGACTCTGAGAATTGCCTGTCATGGCGATGAGCGAAGTTTACGCCGCTGCAGCGATTACAGGGAAGCACTGTCTGAGATTTAAGGTAGACGTGGTGGATACGCAGAGTTCAAAGTGCTCACAAACAATTTCTTTTGGAGTGCACTCTCGGAGAATAGATTGGTCTCCATGGTGACAGGAGCTCCACTTATCCCAAATAGAACATTGAAAGGTGGAGACGAACCCCTTGATGGAGGAGGGACTCAAATGGTAACTGGTTTCTCATGACTTTTGAGTCTTATTTTTATGGTTTTGTCTGTCACTTTTATCAGATATGACAATAAGCATAAAAAAAAGTCAAAAGATTCTTTTACGTTTTAGGTAGTTTTCATGTCAGAGTGGCACCAGATGCAAAAGTTATACATTGTTTCATTTTTCAGCAAGTAAGGCTCGCTTTCACACTCCTTTGTTTTCACTCTGGTCCAAAGGCCGTACAACAGTCGGAGGTTCACGTTTCCATGACTCCCGAGTCCTGAGTCCCGACCGAAAAAAGACGTGTTGAGTACTAAAGAGAAATAGATGTGCACAATGGCACCACAACTACTTTGCGTGATGTTCTTGGTGCAGGTCGTTGTATTTGTCGTTGTACTCTCGACCAACGATATAGTTTGAAGTGAAGCGCAGCTGTGACTTGACAATAGTGTGTTGTTGCACTGGAGATGCCGAATGCGCATTGACAATTCAGGAGATGCAGAGTAATCCTCGTGAACCATGACCTCCGCATCAGACGATAACTACAGGAGCCTTTTTAGCTCAAACTTGTACACCAGATAGTTGGGGCTGATTGAGGTCGAACTTTCACACCACAAATGGAGTTGGCTGGTACCCATACTGAGACCACCCCCTCAGGGAGGTTTGGGCCACACCAGAGTGCAACTGATGTGTTCACTCGGCCGACCTAAACAATGCCTGTGTGAAAACGCCCTTAATGAACACAAATTTTTACTTTTGAGTTGTCTTTCAAAGAACCAGATATCTGGCAATGCTGTTGTTCATTTTTGTGTATTGATAAGGGGTGGAACTGTATTTAACCCTTTAAAACCTAAGCAAATTGGTTTGATTTCTTTCAAAAACATGGGGCGAAGGCATGGAGCAACTTTCCAAAATGCAGCCCAAAAATTAGCAAAAAACATTAATTAATTTATATCTGCTGTAAAGTCTAACATTTTAACATGGGTGTTAATGGGAATTGACTCACCTTTGGAGCTGGCCTTAAGTGGCCATTAAAGGAACTGCAGTTTCTGGCGCTTTTGTTTTATTTTTCAGCCGCATGGATGAATTATGGCATGCTGGGTTGAGCAGGGATGCGATTTGGCTTCCTCCTAAATGATACCATTCTGACTCCAGGTGTTTGTGTTGGGTTTGAGGTAATATGAAATCATATTACTGCATCAGAAAACATTTCCCAGGTTGGAGCTCTTCAACAGAGCAGGCTGATTTCCATGAGAAGCAGCTGGTGCTCATCACACTCCTCACCTTGCTGCTAGGGATTGACGTGAGTTTCATCACTAAATGCCTTTATGTGCCTCTATAGCTCCAATGACATACATTTTGTAGCGCTTCCTTTGCATGGCAGTGCACACGTCCCTCCCTACCATGACAGAATGCTAATGAGAACACAGCTAAGGTAACATAATGAAATGGAAGGCGGTTCCCTTCCTGCACAATCAATATGTTTTTTCTCCTCTCTGTGGGGAAGGCAGGAGCCATTTAGTCCACAGTGCACTCCGTACTGCTGTCAGGATAATGTGGATTGTTTTGACCCGTGGCCACACTTGATTATCATGTCGAGAGAGAGTTTCTCCTCTCTGCTGGCCTCCGCAGAACAGAGGCCGCTCTTCATCTTCCTACTTAATGCCAGACTACAGCGCGGCTGTAATAACGCACGTTCGGTCTTGCTCAATGTGTTCTTATCACGTCCTGTTCTACTCGACTCTGATCTCTCTTCTCAGATGTTCAAATGTCTGGGCGGAGTCAAGGGAAAAAAGCCAAGTGGAGTTCAGCGGACTTTGTTAAAAAATTATCAGAACTACAAATGTCCACTTACTTGCTTTTTTGGAGCTTTCAGTTGCTTCACATGGACTTCAGTAGTTAAAAGAACCAATTCAGGTGCCGTTGTATGACCTTAACATGGACTCTGATGATTAATAAGTAGTCAATTGATTTCTTCTTCTTCTTTATCTTGAACATGTACTGAACACTAATCTATTTCTACCCTCTCTCCATTATTCATTAGCTAAAAATTTTTCTTGTGCTTCCTTAAACATTACTTATGAATACATAAATAAACAGATATGATATACATATATATATATCTCATATACACACACATAAACATACAAATATATATATTATTTGTAACCAATTATGTCCTGTCATCTATAAACATATACTACTTCCATTATTATAATAATTCAAGTTATTTACATATTTAATAGTTCGCAACTGTGAGATGTGGCCAAAAGCTTCCAAAAACTCAGTAAGTGGACCATGAGTTGAGATAATTTTTCACACATACTGATCCCAACATGAAGGGATCTAGAAGAAAACAGAGATGACTGGTTGCTCTGTAGCTTATGATCAAACGTTGGTCAAAAACTTTTGTCGGGGGCTCAGAGAAAACAGGACAAACGGGAAGGAAATCAGGCACAGACACAAAATGTGAAAAATGAGGTGGAATTACATAAAAAGCCTTTATTATAGTAGATGAATTATTAAAAAAGCCAACATGCCTTGGTGGAACCATCTGTGCTTTTAAAAAAATGATTTACTCACTAAAATAAAGATTTTTTTGATGTTTTTGGAACGCAGGGATTGCCTTCCTGTTTGTCAGGAATAAATAGTTGACTTACTGTACAAAGAAATAGGAAGACGCTGTCAAGCAGAAGATGGTCAAACATATTTGTTAAAATATTATTGGAAACATTATGAAAATCATTATATAAAATACACAACAGGTTCTCGTCCCACATCGTCAAAAAACAGTACTTTCTTACACTCCTCACTGTGTGATAATGACGCTGAAAGCACCAGTTGGCATGTCTATGAAATGCGCCCTTTACTGCCTGTACGTAACGTACACCTGTCTCCTGGGTGAAATACATTGTAACATGGGTTAATGGTCAGTACGTTTACATGCACAGTTAAGCTGAGCTACGCTTACAGCTTGATTAAGACATTTAATTTGACTACTGTCTTTATCTTTGTCTACAAGCAAGGGGGGAGAATCGACGTATTGACAGGCGTATGTTCAAGTCTGCCATGATAGGTGGTGATATGCTACATTTCAGCTAGCTGCTATTGGACCTTCTTCAGGTTGTGTAACATAGCAAACAAGTTTGCAAGCGGCAAAAAAGGATGAAAATTTTTTCTTGGTACTGTACATTTCGTACGAATTTATGCTTTACAGTTTCTGGGTCAACGGCCAGTGAGGGGACTTTAGAGCATGTGCAGAACACCTGGGCCAGTTCAGGTCCAGATGACACGTACGCATGAAAGAGCAAATCGACCCCAACCGCATTATCTAGGTGTGTTAGTCTGACTTGGAGAAATTCGACTTAGTCTGATTTCAGTCAGACTTACATGTTTACATTTTTCTAACATCATGTAAACGTACTGATTGTCAAACAGTTGGCAGTTAGAGTTAGGCAATAAAACTACTTACTAAGGTTTAAACAAAACAGCATTTTTAGGTTATGCAATAGGTTTGAAAATTGTCCTCACTTTCCTTAATCGATTTATCAGTAAAATTAACGATCGATTAATCAATGAATCATCATCTGAAAAAAAATATAAAAATTTGCCGATTTCAAAACATATCAAATGTGTTTTATTCTCAGTCAAAGCTCACAGCAACACATTGCAAATGTTTCGACAGCTTTTTATAGCATAGTGATTAATCAGTTAAAATTTCACGTCTGATTAAAATCTTAACGACCGATTAATGGATTGATGGACCGATTTATTGTTATCACCCCTAGTATGTGATGTGAAATATTACCCATAAGTATATGATGGACAGATGTTACGTTATAACAGTTCTGACTTGACTTGAGTCAGTGTTTGTGTGACCTTTCCACCCCACTTCCCTCCCACCCTACAGAAACTTTCTCGCTCTTTACGCTGTCAGCTGCTCTGAGTGTCAAATATTGCCACAAATAGATTTACATTGGAGTTATTTTAAAGCACAGTGCATCTCGTAAGAGTATGAAATGCCAACAGAGCACTGGTATTTGACATGGCTTGAGAATGGGCTGAAATATATCCCAAAAATTCAGTATTTGTATAAGTGCATGAGTTGTGGGAGACCTGAATTTTCAATAGTGAATTGACACAACATGTTTTACTTTCATGTAATAGACTATATTCAAACTAAGGCAAAATATGCAACCATAAAATAGTGAAATAATCCAATAAATGCTGTGAGTTTAGCTCGTTACTGTGAAACATTTCATCTTTTCACAGTAACAGAGTTTATTTCAGGTCATTTTATTTCATTCCTGTAGTAGTTGATGTGTTTGTATTTCTCCGGTTTTATTAGCGATCAAGACAAACAGACAGTTATGTGATTGGCTGTTCACTCATTCAGATTGAAGCAATAGCCGTAGATGCCCTGACTGCCAAGGGGTTATTACCATTTCCAGTGATTAACTGTAATGTTCACGGTGAAAGTGTGGCTTGAGACCACTGCTGCATGCCATTCACTGTACTGTTTCGTCAGATGTCAAACTAATTATTTGCTCAGAAAATCTTTGATCTATTGAGTCAGAAAGCCTCAAATTCTCACTTAACATGATGCCAACTTTTATAGTTCTCCCTGTGATGAAAGTATGATTTTTCCCTACTGTTGTCAATATTTCTTCCCATTACTCTGCACATTAATGTCTGCTGTTTAATAATTATTGATTGTCTAAAGCCATTTGTAATTCTCCCACTTGAGCTTCTTAAATAATAATGAACATGATCCAGTTATCAATTTACAGTCTAAAAGTGTGCACAGGGGTTAGAGGTTATTCCCAAATACATCATTAATAAGGTGAGTGGCTGTTAGCTCTCTGAACTGGTTTATTGAGAGCTTTTATTGTTTTTTATGCCTCCGCAGCGGCGACAGCCAGGGCTGCAGAAATGATATTTTCGGATTGTCCATCTGTCCGTCTACACAGCGATCTGTTTTCTCATGCCTTCAAAGATGACCCATATTAGGGTTTTCTGATCTCGGTCCCCATCTAAATAGCTGTTACAGAAACTGGTTTATTTCTTTATCTGCTACAGCTATAGTTTTAAAAGGAGGGATCGTATATCAATATTTGCTGTATTAGCAACAAAGTAAGATTTTGGGGATTAAACTCAATCAGTGTAAAGCAGCGTCATTACGTTAAGGCCAAAATGAAGACAGGAGGTAGGACAGGGTCCCCTGGTGTCTGCTGGAGGTGGAGTAAAGCCAGCATGTGGTTAATGGAAACTTTCAGTCGACTCTACCTGGATGTCATGGAGCTCATGGTGGGTTGTGCAATACTCAGACTGACAGACTGAATGATATGATATTTAAAACACAGCATAGGGGCTGATTGGTGCGAGAAAGGTCACTGGTCAGATATGGTGATGTCTGAATTATGAATGTGCTCTAAGGACTCTGACAGTGGGAAAGAGACTAAGTTATTAGAGCAGGAGGATATAGCAGACATCCACCTATAGAGGTAGAACGTTAGGGAAAAGATCTTAAAGGGATAGTTCACCAAAAAAAACAAATTCAGTCATTATCTACTCACTTGCATGCCAATAGACGGTCAGTTTCACAGGGAAAAGGTGTTGCACTCATCTCCCAAACAATTTAAGCAAACTGTATTTTCATTTTTGGGTGAAGTATTCTTTTACTGTAACTTCATTTAAGGTTTGGTTAGATTTAGAAAACCAAAAATACTTTGTTAGGGTTAGGAAACATCCCAATCTCCAGAGGGATAAGTTAGAATTGTATGTTTTTGCAAAAAAAACCCTCAAAAAAAACAAATCAAATCAAGTCAAGTCAAGTCAGTTTTATTTATAGAGCCCATTATCACAAAACATGGTTTGCCTCAGAGGGCTTTAGAGGGTGTACAACATCCTTAGACCCTCAGATCACCCAAGGAAAAACTCCCAAAAAAGGGAAAAAAAAAAAAAAGGAAGAAACCTCAGGAAGAGCGGTAGAGGATAATGAGGGCTCCCTCTTCCAAATGCGTTACATTTTCAAGTTTTTTACGTAGCATATCAATGTTTCTAAAGTGACGTAGTATATGAGCTGACATTGTCGTCAGGAGGTGGAGGTGATTGTGGATGGTGTGACTTTTAGGCAAGATGCTTGCCAAGATGCAGACCACTGTTTGAGACAAACAAAAAACAAAACTGCCTGATTTTTAGCGAGCATTGCTGTTTTTCCATCGCCTTTTTGGCCACCATATGTAGGTGTTTTACTGTCACTGTGTTTAAAGCAGGGATAGTACCATGAAAAGATTACTTTTACAAGACATCAGTGTGTTACCAGCGGGAACTGTGCCCCCAAACCTGTGTATTTAAGGCCAAAAGACAATCCTCTCCTAACCATAACCAAGTTGTTTTTGTGCTGAGACCTATCAACAGGGTATAACAACAAGAGTTATTGAAATGTTAAGAAGTGTAACGTTTCAACATGTCCACCACATAATAACATACAAATGTAACCTATCATGGTTTACAAAAAAGTACGATGCCAACCTTTTTTGCTGCTGATTGGATTGGAATATGACATGGTACTATTTGTTGCCACAGCTTTACAAGAGAAACAGGGCAGCAACATAAATACCGACAAAAGGAACAGTAAGGTTGTGCATGCACAACTAAATATAGCAGGTCAAAGTTGAATCTGGACATCATTCTCCTTGATAGGATATTCACAATGAATAGCTGTAGGTTGTCCCCAATGCCTAAAAACTGATAGAACATTTTTCAAGATTAGGTACATCTGCAAGTGATCATGAAACAAGCTGTAGTTTCAACATTTAACAGGATCTCCAGGAATTCTTTCTTGGCAAAGACATTAAAAATACGATCTTTAATATAACATATTACTGCATAGATTTAGAATTAAGAGGCCCCCACATGAATGCTAGCTTGTTTACTTCTTCTTTCAACCAGAGAGAGTCTTGCTCTAGCCATCCAATGACCAAATAACCAAGCCTCATACCCTGAAGTCCACAAAATGAAGGAGGCATCAACAGGAGGACTAACTAGGACCATAAAAGCCCCAATCTTCCATAAAACTCACAAACATTTATAATCCGTGAGGTTGAAGAGCCCCGAATAACATCCAATTTTTTCCAATCTTGCCCAGCACACAACGTAATGTGATATCCATAGCCTGGCTTCAAATTTATAGTCATTGCTAGACATGTCAATGGTGAGCCTTCCCTCATGGCCCAACAATAAGTTAATAGAAAATGGAATTTTATATCCACAGCTCAATAGTAAATTGCTGTGTGTTGACACTAAAAATGATGAGCGATGATTATGGGGAGCAGTATTGGTAGAAAAGGGCCATGGGGAAACATGCTGAGAGAGTCTGATTGAATTGTTCTGTGTGAGGGAAGGCGAGCAGCCGAGCTGGGAAATGCTCAATGATGTTAGATTTACAGAGGTTAGAAACATTACTGGCCCTGACAGATGTTTTCATTTCATCCGCAGAATTCTTTCTTTCTTAACACGTCTCAAACACAAACTTCAATTAGACCAAGTTATGTTAAACACTGTGAAAAGTCATGTCTGGGTCAATTCAGATTCAGAACTATAGTGTGGTATACAAACCATCAGGTGCTTGCTGTACCTCAGTAATCCTTAATTTATAGATCACTTATAGGAATCACAATTGTTCCCTAACCTTGACCAAAAAAGTACTTTAACCCTACACATCATATTTTGACATTTGGGAAGAAGCTTTTTGTGTTGTCTTGATGCAGAAATGATGAGCAGTAAGGTTTAGGAAACAAATCTACTCGGATATGGTTAGGAAAAGATCATATTTTGGCTTAAAATCCCCGATTATGGGGGCACAGTCCCTACTGGAAACATGGTGATGTCTTACTGCAAAAATTGTGTCATGCAAGGAAGTGGATATCCATTACAGATTTGTGCAAAACTTCAGCAATATTTTTGAAATATCGATTAAACACAATTGCAGAATGACTGCATTTCTATTGAGCAATGTCCTGCGATTCCTCTTGCGATGTTCTACGACTTCTGCCTTGACGATAACAAGAAGCATGGTGATGGATGATCAAAACATTAGCAGGTTTATTTCTATTGCAGCCACCACACTAGCTGTCATTATTTCTAATCCCAGGCCACGTAGGAGTGTTGTGTGAGCGATAATAGAAAGGCGAGCCACTTAAAAGTGGGAGCTGCCATGTATAAGGGATTTCTGGGAGGTGATAGTCCAAGGTTTCCGGATGAACTTCTCAACTTTTCACCAGGTCCTGACAAGCACAGAGTCAAAGCATCATGTGACCCATAAAAAGTGGGGGAAGAAAGTGTTTTCATTGCAGTTTTGTGAAATATGTCTTTTTTCTAATTTTCTGAAAAACCACCTCAAGCAAGCATTTTTTAAATTGTTTGCATTAGGTGTATTTTGTATTCGCAATTACAGTTTTTGCAATTTGAGGGTTAATGGAAACCTGCCTAGTGTACCGATGGCCCAAAATTCTGTCGTCTGGAAAAAGTTCACATTGGCCCGAGGTGCTGTTTCTTCAAGAATACACACCCCCCTGCAGTTGGTTTCCAGCAGTGTCTGAGTCACCAGCCAAAGGTGTTTGTACTGATTCTTTGCATATTTCCCAGCAGCGTTTGAGCCCTAGAATTTGGGTGTTTTTCATCAAACCTGTCCTTGCTTTTCCAGCAGCTTTTGTGCCCCCAAACTTTGGGGGTTTATGCCAGAACTTTAGCTTTTCCTAACTATAGCCTATGTCTAAACCTAACCACATGTTTACCTCAGAGTTGTTGCCAATTTTAACGTATCTGTGGTTTACAGAAATACGTGAGCATTTTTTTCTTGAATTGAGTTGTGAGGTTGTATTTTTAGAGAAATGGGATTTTGGAGCAGTGGCTGATTGGTTTTGGGATAATGAGCTGATGAAGAAATTAGCTTTCGGGCTAATGAGATATTTTTTTGACAAACAGGAGAGACTAACGTTTTGGGCTGTCAGAGCAATGGGCAGTCCCCTAAAAAACAACCCCTTTAATTGGTTATCGGCTAAAGGAGTTGTGATGTATTTGCATAGCAGATATTGGCAAAAACTCCAGTATTTTGCATCACTAATTTCGTCCTCCTGCAACCTCTTTTTTACTACATATTGGCTTTTCCTCCTTGCATCCTTGGATGTGCTTCTTTTTGTTGGCATGCCACCTCTGTTGAATATGGTAATAAATTTCTTCAGAGTCAAATTAGCAATGTAAATCACAGTATCCAGCAGAAAGCTCATATCACACAGAGGTCAAAGGCTAAAGAGCCACTGAAATGATTCATAGTCTGCCTATCAAAGCTCTGCCTGTCATACTTGTGAGACTTGTTTAATCTCCTTTAGCCTTATTTAACCCCCGTCTCATTCTGTGCTCTTCTCACCGCCCAGGCCACAATATAAAACCCTGGAGATTCAGTAAGCACTGGGAAGAGTGCTGGAAATACTCGTCCATTTTTCGAATTATTCTCCTTTTTACTGCATTCTACTGGGTGGCAGGATGATAATTGGCATCCTATCTTGTGTATGTGCCAGCCTGCACAGTGTCAGCCAGAGGTATTATGTTTCATCCCTGGGCTGTCTCTGCCGAAGATTAAAAATCGACTGAGGTCAACAGGGTAATTGGACAAATGTGGTTGTAACGGAAAGAGGATTTCGACTAATATCATATAATGAGACTTCTGTACTCTTTGCTCCGCGTCGCACCGGAAATTGACAAATTAGTTTAGGTCATCAAAGTCAGATTATGTGACTGATTCAAGCAGAAGAATCTCTCCAAATTTAGGTTAAAAAAATAATCTTGAACTGTGTCAAGCTTGCAATTCTAATTTTCTAAATGTGTCTGATTTATATGATATATGAAGAATTTAATGTGACTGATCTGGCTACATGGAGACTCTGCTGTGTCTAACCAAATGTGTTTTACTACCAGGGGTCAAAGCAAGTGTCTATGGAACCCTTGTTTTTGTAAAAAGTTAATTCTCATCTTTCATTTTTTAGTTTCTCTATTTTAACTGATAGAAAGTTGATGCCAAAACTTCTTTAATACTGGAAATCATTTGCAGATTTTTATTTTTCAACTGATTGCTAGCTGCAGAACCATGTCTTTGTACAGTGTCACTTTGAGACAAATACCCCCAAATATGGTGTCCAAACCCATGTTCTCCAGTTAGAACATGCCAGATTTGTATGGAGTCAGATGAGTGTCAATATTCATAAAATCATATTTTATATACTTATATAATCGTGTTATTTGTGGAAATGTTTATTTTACAGTAAGAAATATTTGTGTGCATTTGGAGTAATACATTTGTGTTTCTAGATGTTTAATATGTGTATTTATTTATTTATTTATTTATTTATTGTCTACTAAACATTAACTATTTTGTGTGCGCTAGTTTGTTGTTGTTTTTTGGGAGAAAATCATTCATTTATATGAATCAGAAAATTCATCTGTAATTCCTTATCCTTATTAATTTTGACACTAATGTGACTCCATACATTTGGTGCAAATACATAGATTGTTGTCATAGCTTTTTCCGATTGTTCCAGGTTTCTAGTATTTTAATAACAATGTTTTTAACATAAAAAAAGCATTATTCATTCATTTTCTACAGATATACAACAATAACATTTTTTAGAAAGTGATTCATTTATATAAATCACAAGAATCCATCTGTACATATGACTTCATACATCTTTTCCAAATACATATATTATTCCAGGTTTCCAACATTTTAATATTTAATTTAATTAAATTTTTTTACATGAAATACAAAGCATTATTTTGCTCTTAATGGTCTCCTATTTAATAACCTGTAATTAAAGAGGTTCCTGTGGCTCTGAGTAACATCGGCTGCTTGGACCCAGTATAGCTGTTCACATTTTTAGTTTTTACTGCTTTTATTGTTGCCCATTTAAAGCCTAGAACGAATAATGATCAACAGTTCTGTAGAATCTTGAGTAAATTATTTAAACTGTATCCGTTGGTGCAGGAAGTTCAAGTGTCTTTTCAGCAGAAGCCGTGTGCTCAGCTCCCCACAGGATGTGATAGTCTGCACCTTCTCTAACGTGTTTTTTTCTTTTTCTTCTTCTCTCCCTCCTCCTCCAGTGCCATGAATCAGCCTGGACAACAGCTGCTACCCACATAGAGGTCACTTTACCTCTCTTTCCATTAGCTTTGGTCCGGAGGATGCTGGGAATGTGTCGCGGGCGCAGGAAGTTCCTGGCGGCCTCTCTCGCCCTGCTCTTCATCCCAGCACTCACCTGGCTTTACCTGTCAGTTGGAAGCTTTCAAGGTAAGCTCATTTAAAATTCTCAACCACATCGGGATTGGTGCTTTGGAGAAGCACTATCTGTCTCTCGTTGAACTGGGCTCAGCTTCCCTGTATGATTGACATGGTGGGGGGGGGTCGACATATTTGGTGGCTGCAGCAGTCTAAAGCACCTTCCTGAAGCACCTTCCTGAAGAAAGAAATTGACATTTTGGGTACAATTGTTGCACATTGCACATTTAGTTTCTTTGTAATTTTACTTGCCGTGTTAACCACTCCTGACAGTTTCCCTTTTTTACTTCTTAATTATTTCGTATATTTCCATGTCATTAACAAACACTGACATTAGGTTGATCCTTGGGCTGCCCCTTGAAAGTCGGAAAATCATCAATTAGAAACCCTCAGTTGTTTCAGATTTGAGTCCATCAGTCATTTTTGTCTGTGCAAAAAAAGTGTAAAGATGTTGTTGCTATCCATCATTAGCACCATCAGCTTGTTTACTAGCTGAAATGAATGCCACTGTCTCATTGAATGCCAAGAGGAGCCTGTTCAGACTTTAAAACTTTGAATGGAAAACAAAATCACTCATCGAATATTCATTTTGAACAGCCAAATCTGATTTGACTTGCAAAATTGTGAGTCAGGTACGGCCCTAGTTGAATCCATTAACAATCTTTGATATTTATCCTCCACTACTAATTTTATCCAAGGTACAAGGTGGATTTATTTGTCAGCATTTCCTGCAGTGCTTTTTTTGAATTTGCGTCACAGTCTTGCGTCCTGTCAGCTCTAAACAAGGTCTGCCCATCCAGCTTGATTTGGGACTTTAGGGATTAACCATGTCTCTGTAAAGATGTGCGCAGAGCAGTCTCTGATTTCCCGTTGCTGAGTGAGCCTCAATCGCATCTCATCCACTTTATTCTCCTGTGACCAGACATCAGCCAGAAGAAGGCTTGGTAGAGGAACAGGTTTTGTTTCTCCCCTCTGGTCTGACTGGCCGCTTGGCATATGCCGTTGGTGAGGATCCTCTCGTGGTCTCTTGCATTCAGTCCAAACCCCACACAACTTTCCCGATGTTGATAAGTGCCTCTCTATTGTAGAAAACTCGTGCTTCAGCAGAAGGGGCCATGGAGTTGAAAGATTGGAAAATCACAATCAAATCACAATATCACAAAAAAACAGCAAGAATGTGAGGAGCGACTGGCTGGCGCATCTACGTATGCTGCTGTTGTCATAGCAACATTATAATATTTATCTTCTACTACCAATTTTATCCATATAAGAATTTAAAAAAGAAACTCCAGCATTTAAAACAATGCTATTACAAGAAAAAAAATTAGGCTGTTGTAATGAGTCAATGTACGGTAAATAAACGGCATTGTTATACTGTTTACTGAACACCATGCCTAAATGTTAGACATACAGAATTGTCCCAGAAAGTCTGAGGAAAGACATTTCCAGCAGACAAAGTCACCGCTCTCTCCTCTTTTTCATCTGGAGGTGCTATATTAATGAATTACTGAGGCCTGTCCAGAGTTGATTACTTCCTACAGACAGTAGTCCAGGAGTTCTTGGAGCCATTTTAATGACTTTGACTCGCAGGATTGAAATACTGCAGTCGTGCCATTATTAATTATGATTAAATTGACAATTTTGACTCGGGGTCACACTCACTGGAGACTGTGTGTGTGAACACGCTCCCATAATACAATAGCCACCAAAGTCTGCAAAGTAATTATTGGATTTGGCAGTAAATTCCTGGCGGTGGGGACTAGTTTCTGCGAGTGAGATAAGTTGTGAAAGGACCTGGCTGCGGGGAGCGTCAGCTGGAGGTGAGGCCTGAATGTGCGAGACAGCAACAATGTGCCTCGGCTGGCGCAGGCTCTTCCCTTTCACACTCCCTCGCTCCGTCTCTAACCTCTTTACGTCTCTCTGTCTCCGTCTTTGCTGTTGTTTTTTTTCCTATTTGTCCTCTCTGCGTTGTGTTTCTCTGTGTGACAGAGTGAGAGAGACAGCGAGTCTCTGAGGTCTTCAGCGCTGTGCCACATGGAGCAAACCTGCAGAGAGAATGAGGTCTTACTGATAGAGAAATACTCTGTGGGGTTTAAAAATACTTGGTTACCCTGTCCACATACTTTTTGTGAACTTTAGTTTGGGGCTGTTTAACCCTGAGGGCCCGCTTTAATATTACACACGCTCATATCACTCCGCGCACAAAATATGCTTTTCAAAATCAAACTTAAAGACATATTATACATTAATATTATATTCTACTTTCATTTAGTTCTTTTTTTTTAACCAGCATGAGCCCTGATCCTCTTTGGGGATTTAGAGACCAAGTAGTACAATTTTTGAAGAAACTATATGAAAATCTTTGACAGTACACATGAAAAAAATCAAACATGTATCCCCAACAGATACATTTTTTGATTTTTTAAATTTTTTTTTTTTTGATGTTTCTCTCTCTGCCTTCTGCTAGTGGGGTTGGTTTGGCTCTCTGGAAGAGGGGGACAGTATGTAGAGTTGACACTCTGTATCCTGTGCTAATTTATTAATTTTAAAACCAGGGATTATAAGAATTAATGGACAATTGTTCAAGAATTAAATCGAACATGTGAAATTCAGTAGAGTAATCGGCTATGCAATGCTGTCATAGACTGTGAAGTATGTTGCTGTGACTGTGATTGAGGGTAAAATAGCATTTGGTATTATTTGAAATAAACAGCCTTTGTTTTGTTAAGATTTAATCGAACATGTGAAATTAAATTTGATTAATTTGATTGTGGAAAAATAGCATTTGGTATGTTTTAAACCTTTCTTTTTTTTGTAATAATGATGAATTGATTAATCGGTCATTCATTTTACCAATAATCAATCAAGGAAAGCTCTTGCGATTTGCAACCCTGTTCAAAATGCAAATATCCAATATGTGTAAAATAATACAAAAGTGACTGACCCCTTCTTAGTCATTTGTTTGCCGCACATGAATTACGGCCAACCCCCTGCATCAAGATACAATGCAAAAGGCTGCCGCCGGTGTGGTTATAGTGAAGCCTGGAGCTCCTGCACAAGTGTTAAAATATGAGGAGTAAGGATGAGATCGACCTTGTGTTTTCACCATCTGGCATTCAACTAAAATGTTTGATATACACCCCACTGTTGGAATAGTGTTTACCAATGCAGCATACAGACTAGAGCAGGTTATTTAATTCGGCCTCTTCCCTTAGGCTGTTAGATCTCCAAAAAACACACGTGGCCCCTAATGGTTTACACAGAGACACATGCCAAAATTTTGTTTTTCATCTTCTCCCTCCAATATCATAAATATACAAGCGATGTTGTGGAAACCAATTTTTCTCAGCTCAAGGCTAAAACCAAAGTTGAGCCTTGCCTCAAATAATAAAGAGGATATCCGTGCTTCCATCTCATCATGTCTGGATCATTGACGTTTTTCCTTATGATGTAAGTTCTCCCACAACAGCACCAAACACTGGTGTCGCCAACTTTTAAATGGCTTACAATAACAAATGCTTTGACACTGGGCATTTTGGCTTCCCACTTGATTTCCTCTTTAGACACTGCCATGCCTCTTAATGACCACTCCGGGGCAGACAGTCTAACAAGGAATGCATTAGCAAATGGATAAACCAAAGAATGAATAAATGAGTATGAATTACTCTTGTGCATTTTTTGGAAAACAAATCACAGTTGGCCCCAGAAAACCAGATTAGTAAATCACATATTTCATTCAAATTGGCAGTAATGGGCTCTGAAAAATGCAGGATTTGTTCTAAATTTCTAAATGAAATGAGGTGACTCTGAATTTCTCCCAAAGCTCCGTATGCAAATATTGTCTCTTCGCCATTAATCACATTGCTTGCTCATTACTTCATTACTTTGACCTTCCTGCCAAATTCATTTAAGTTCCCTTCAAGGCGCAGTTGAACTTGCGAGTCCTTTTCTTTCGTTAATGGACAGCAGTCTTTCATATTCATAAGAAAAGAGATGCCCACTCCAGGGATTCCATTTATGGCGAACATTCCCTGTGGTAGCTCAGAAGTGGAAATGAATGTTCCTGCATCCTCAGCACGACTAAGGCCTTTAGACGGATCGTACACGCCGTCTGGATGACAGAGAAGTACATCCTGAAACAATCAAGCAAATAATATCTGAGAGCTTTGTGTTGTTCCTGCAGCCACTTAACGCAGCAGTATTCTTTTAAAAGCCCTGCGGGGGAAACACACATCAACAAAGAAACTTTTCTGAGCTTACCTTCATAACCGGGGTCAACAAGCCAAAAGTTCTCATACAGCCTGGGAGATGATGTATGCCTCAAGGTTTCCAGTGAAAATATAGGGTCACACGTCCTGGAAGATTCTATGTCATGGACAAATGGAAGGAATTTGGTTCAAATTTTATCCATGTTTTTTTAGCTTAGGTGGACGTGACATCATGGAGTCATGTACAAGTAGTATTTCTTATTAAAAACACAGCTACTTTTCCTAATATATTCTATTCCATTGTGACTTTATCCATTCAGTTCTGTGCATGGTATATCTGAGGAACACTTTAACGGAATTTCTTCAAATTTGGCACAAATGTCCTTTAGGACTCAAGGATGAACTGATTAATTTTGGTGGTCAAATTTCACCATGACATTTTTTTTCTAGACTCATGAACTTTATATCTCAAGAAAGCCGTGAGGGAATTTCTTCAAATTCATCATCATCAAGGTCAAAGGTCAATGTGATCTCCAAAAACATGTTTTTGTACTAACCTCAAGAATTCCTACAATAATTATAAATTTCACGCAAATGTCTAAAAGGATAAAATGGTAAAGTAGCAAACATTTATAGCTTCTTTGCATCACCATGCACATTTGAAGTGTTGTGCACTAGCTACACATGAGACACAGATGTAAACTGCATCTCGACTGGTTGGCGGAGGCATACAACCCTGAGGCAGTAATTCTAGCTGTTTGTGAACAGCTGTAGAATTGTGTGTGTCAAGGTGATTTGGCAGTTGTTGGTGTCGGTGTCACAGGGGAATTAGGAACTCTGGCTCTGAGCTTTTAGCTGTTGGCAAAGATGTCAACATAAACTTTGCATCTCGGTTATAATAAGAACTCTAGAGTGGGAGACAGATAAACTTTCTTAAATAATAAATAAAAACAATTGTTTGGGTGATGTTTTATTCATTCTTAGCGCCACATGAACAGTATTTGTCTTAGATGTGATTTAGCACATAAGACAGTAACAGTGACATCACTTTCATGCAACTTAAAGTTTTCTATTTCAGTCACTTTCTAATTCCATCAGCTCTTGAACTCGTCCCAGTTCTCCTATAATTTAATCACCATCTTTGAAGGTGTAGCGCGCTCCACAACTGTAATTTGAGTCATACAGAACATGACAGTTTCAGGTCTCTGGAACTTGATTTAGCTCTGCATCAACAGGCTCGGAGAAGATGTACAGCTCTGTGTCTCACCATGAGGCTACGGCTTTCAATACAAACGTTGGTTGTAGGTGGGGGGCTTTTTCCAGCCGCAGGAATCGGGTAAGGGAAAGACATGGCAATTATTATGGAATAACAGTAATTGTATCTTCTGCCAGATCCATTATTTATAACTCAAGAGTTGCAAGAATTCAGCCTTAAAGGACTATTCGTTATAGAAGTCTTAGAGGTCTGTTGCGGAGAGGGTCTTAAGTGTAGTACACATGCAGGGACCTTGCAAAAGTTTATCAAGCACTGTGAATTGCACACCAGTACAATTAGAACTGAAGATATTTGACCATGACCAGAGAAAAAAATCTTGCTTGTCTCTTTACTGCAAACTTTTGCTGCATTCATTTCCTCTCAGAACTTAGATAACCACAATTTTTATATTTATTAATATCGTTTCAATCAACATACCAATCTTGAGCGTGTCAGAATTAATATGGAATATAAAAATTACCTGAAAAGGGCAAAATAAATATGGATGTCTGATGTACTAGGATCGAATCCTAATCGTGACAGTCCGTGCTGTTGTGTGAACATAGGGGCTGTGCCATATCTTCCCATCACACGTGCATTTGTTGACATCACAGTAGCGGCATCCCATAATGTCATAGGTTGATGCAGAAAGGATATCTAAAACATCATAGGGTGATATGCAAGGTCACTGACCAACAGTCACCATGTGACGACTTTGGAGTGAGAACGTGTTGGCCTTTAGAGTAACTGCAGTGTTTGACACTTCAGCAATGGCTTTATTTTTAAGCCCCAGAGGCTGCAGCTTGATTGTAAAGGATATAATCGAATTATGTAACAAGAAATTAAAGGTGTCTTATTGTTGTTAGAGACTTTACTGCAAAATGAACCATGGGGCTGCAATATTATTAAAGTATTGATTTTATGTTTTAGTGAGCTCAGATCCAAAGCTATAAACACACTAAAGGGAAATGGAAATGAAAGCCAGACTAAAACGTGAGGCCTTGAGGAATCAGAAAGTCATTTTGATAATAACTGATGATGAGTGTAACTGTGGGTCTTCACCTCTGGTGTGTTTTGAGGGCTTTTTGCGTCTAGACTGGTCTTTAAAAAATGAACGCTATAATCAGTTGGATTTAGGTCAAATGTTTGACTTTGTCAGTCAAGAACATTTTGTTGTTTTTCCCTTAAAATGTATTGATTGGTTTGAGATCAACGCCCCAGAGCTAAAAGTCCTAACCCTACTCTCTCAAATTCAGTCTGATGGAGTAGATCCAAAACAATGAAACAGTTTGACAGCACTGACTTTTCAATAACAAAATTAAGATAAAGAAGATAAATTCCATCAAGGATGTACAGTATCTGAAGTCCTGTGACAGCGCAGACTATTTTTCAAGAAAAACACTCTTGAGACTTGATATTCTTACTCAGGAGGTGACCAGCCAAACTGACAGATAGCTCCAACTCATAATTTATTCACATTCTTCTCATGAATATGCAGGAAGTTGATGCCCAAAGCAAAACAAATCACCCCTCCCCCCCACCCCAAATAATTGGGACATTTGTGTGCCTGGAAACTTTGTTATGTCACGTTGGAAAAGTTGCCAGTAAATTACAATGCAAATTTGTTGTCCCGGTAACAGCAGGAGAAAGTTGTGGACTTTAGAGGAATCATCAGAAGTTTGCTTTTGAAAACTAGATAGTGCTCATGTGTTTCGCATGGTCAGTTAGATCAGTCAAGTACTATTTTTGTTATTCCCATAATCCCTTAAAATTTGGTGTAAATTGTCATCTTGTTCAATTCTACAGGTTACCAATTAACTTAAGTATATAATGATAATAATAATACATTTTATTGATAGAGCACTTTTCATAAAACTCAAAGACGCTTAACAGAAACAAGAATAACATCAATTAAAATCAGTAAAACCATAAAGAATAAATAAAATCACAATCAGTGAAAGCAAGACAGACAAGCAGGTACTGTTCCATACAGTACCATACTGTACCATGCTCCTGTTCCTCTTACCCGCAAGGTGTTGACAGTAAGGGTCGACAGATTATTGGCCTGGCCGATTATCGGGGCCAATATTTGGCATTTTGCAGATTATTTGTATCGGAGTTTTAATCATTACAGATAAAAATTAATTAATAAAAAACTGTGCGTATGACACTTACCCAACACCAGGAAAGGCAGTCTGCAATATATGCAAGAAAACTGCCAGCATTTGAGGAACTTTTACTTTCTAAAACCTCAGGGAGCTATTTTTATTCATCCATTTTTTTCTACATTTTCACTAAACTTTATAAAACACAATTGTGAGGAACTTGCTTTATATGATGTTGACACCAACATCACTTTGTAACACTGCAGTGAGTAGTCATTATTGTTCCTTTTGGTGTAATTAAAGTACAACTTTGCCAAAATGTATTGTGCTCCTCTAATATGGCATATCTGCCAACTCCTGAAGTAACGACACTGGCAGGTGGCTTATTTACTTTTTCTAATTTATCTTGGTAATGAGGCCAGTCGTTTTCACCATTTACATAAACAAACTGCTTCTTCGTTCTACAACTGGAATTTATGTTTTTATGCAGATGATACTGTCCTTTATGTCTGTGCGGGTTCCATTCATGATGCCACCCTTAATCTGCAGTTGTCATTCAATTTCCTTCAAAAATGCCTCCATAATCTCAAACTGGCTCTCAACTGTACAAAGACTGAATGGGTTTTGTTAACAAATGCAAGAAATATTGACAATTGAAGCATTGAAATTTGTTCTCCAGACACTTCCATAATAGATAGAGTGCAGCATTACACATATCTTGGCATTTTAATTTATGAAAAACTTACTTGTTGACCCGCTGCAGTCAAAGTTGAGGGAAAAATTTGGCTTTCTTTTCTAAAAAGGAATCCTGCTTTCCATTATACACTAGGAAAAGAATTGCTGAAGCTGCACTCCTCTCTGTATTGGACTCAATGATGTTATTTATGGGCAAGCATCCAGTTCCACTCTCCAACCTTTAAATGCAGTTTATCACTCAGCCTTAAGATTTATCACTGTTGATAGCTATGGGACTCACCATTGTCTTCTTTATCAAAAAACTTGGCTGACTCGCCTGCTCTTTCTGTGAGAAGGGACCAGCTTTTATTTTTATTTATTTACAAAGCTCTTCGACAAAAGCTCACCTCCTATCCCACAACCACGCCATCATGGGATTTTGGTAGCCATTGTACCCGTTCTGGTTGTTGCTCACCCTGCAAATGCCAAAAATTCACACTGAGCTTTGAAGACCAACCTATTTCTAGTATGTTCCACGTACTTGCAATACGCTTGAGCAAAATTTTAAGCTGTCCTCATTCATCAACACTGAAAAAAATCCATGGTTTAATTAGTGATCACATCGTGACTATCAACTCATCCTTCAAAGATCAAAAGACAAATTGTAATTTCATTTCTTAAACTGTTTAAAAAATGACTCATGAATCTACTTTGTAACTTGTAGTGTTTTTAGATTTGTTTGTTTGTTTATTTATATTGCACATCCTTGTTTCTTAATTGATAAGTATAAGTGTATATGGAGTTGGATGTTGGGGTTCACTCTCAATGTGTTATGAGGCTTTAAATGAAATGAATGGATGAATTTTGCAGCAGCACAGGAGTAAGCACAAAGGTAAAAGTTGCATGCATGAAAAAAATGTCAAAATAAATATTAAAGTGCAGAAGCGACTGGAAGGTCTTTGGTTCTCTGGCCCTTGCAGTCTACATGTCTACATGAAGTGTCATTGGGCAATATACTGAACACTAATTGCTCCCGATGGCTATGCCATTGGTGTGATTGGTATGTGATAAGCAGGTGGCACTTTGTGAATGGCTGAATGATGCTTGCATTGTAAAACCCTTCAAGTGGTTGCTAAGACTTGGAAATATTGCCATATCAGCACATTCCATTACCAGTTCTGATGGCATATTGCAAATGTGTAGTCATGGCTTTCCCTTGATAATATGAAGTGGCAGATATTTTAAACTAGTCCATTCTTACAGGCAGTGTTCCCAACAGGCCCTATTCTAGACTGCTTTGAATGGTGGGCAGTAAGAGATGTTGGTTGGTAATAGGAGTTACTCTCTAGGTGCGTATGCTGAACTGTTTCATGTTTTTATCTGAAGCTTTTCGATAAACAAGCACAATTTGGGTTTTTTTTCTAAACTACAGCAGTGATACTCAATTTATGGCCCGCGGGCCAAATCTGCCTGATTGTATACATGATATATTGTGTCATGAGTAAATCTAGCATAAATGAATAATGTCCGGGGGGGTTTCAAGCCTTTTAGCAGCTGTCACGCAGACTTCCATCCATCTACCCATCCAACAACATTCAAGGTCACTGACCCAGACACTTCATCAGTTTCTAATGCTACACTGTGGTGAGTCCCTGCATGAAACCATTCAGATCATACCATCACTGTCAATGCCAAGATTAGACAGCAGACACCGTCCGTCTGTCCAGACACACACACACACACACACACACACACACACACACACACACACATCCTGTTGGGTAAACGGACACCCTGCTGTGCATCCATAAGGCTGCTGGAAGGCTCATCAAACCTCAGGTTGGTTGGTTAGTACAGCAAGGTACTTGTCGATAAACACATGCTCTGACGATAAACTATGTAGAAGGCTAATTCAGTTATTGATCTAGTCATTTAATCCGACCGGTCAAGAGACAGATAATCCTGCGGGTTGGAAACAAACCTACAGATTTCTCAAACTGAAAAATACAAAGGGTGGCATGGTAATGTGGTGGATAGCACTTACACCTCACAGCAAGAGGGTTCCTGGTTCGAACCTGGGGTTTTGGGAGAAGTTCGGACCTTGGGGACGGGGGTTCTCTTCCTTTGTGTGGACTTTGCATGTTCTCCCCAGTGTCAACGTAAATTTTGTCCAGGTTCTCCGGCTTCCTCCCACATTCCAAAGGTGAAATTGGCTGTAGGTGTGAATGAGAGCGTGAAAGGTTATTTATATGTATCAGTCAATCATCCCCCGCGACCCTTACGAAGCAGTTACGGACCATGAATGAGTGGAAAATATAGGTGGATGTTCAAACTGTTGTCCAAACCATGTGAACACCTACCTCCAGCTCCAGTTTAGCCCCATTGGTGACCTTGGCACTCCCTACAGCACATTACTCTATGATTTGGTCTTACAGAGTCTCCTACAGAAACCTGCAAGAAAAATCCAAACATTATTTACCTGTTCTCCAGCTGCAGCAGATTGTATCTTCAAAGGTATTTCCGTGAGCGCACAGATGTCTCCAAACTGCCTCCAAGGATAAAATGGTTGTTTAGGGCAAAACCAATGTTTCAAGCTGATAGCCTCACAGACTGTGCAAGCCACTTTCCTGGCTTACTTTTGGCTTTAACAACCATTTAATCATTCTGGGAAGACTGTAAACATCTATGTGATCATAAAGATACCCCAGGAGATACAATCTGCTCCTGGAAAACACAAGAATGTAATAAATAGTCGACATTTTGGTTACAATCTGCCTATGGTTTTAATTTCTCATTAGAATTCAAACTAAAAGCGTCAGCATGCTTGAAACAAAGTGTTTCTGGGATCATTTAATAAGTGTCTGAAACTCATCTTTTTGCAAGCTACAATTTTTCTAACTTTCAACTCTGTGCTACTAAAACTGTTTTGGATACCTACACCCGCCACCCTATAGCTCCTAAAGGTTTAAATGAAGAATTTGACATCTGTCCATTTTATATAAAATGTGTATGTCTTACTGTATAACTAATGGTATTTTCTTTATTTTGCAGTTGTTAATGGTGTTTACATTCTTCCTATATTTATTAATCTGTTATGGTGCCTCCCATAGATAGTATTATATGACAGCTGCCAAGCTCGAATACTTTGTTTGGAGTACTAACTCTTATGAGTTTATATTTTTGTTGTTTTTGTGTTTTTACACGACATGCACTCGTGTGTCATTGCAGGTGTGCTGTTTTTATGTGCAGACACAATAGCACAAAAAAATCTTCACATAAATTGTTATTTATATGTATCCTGTGTATGTATTGGTGTATAGGCCTACTGTTATTTATTATTACACACATCACTCATGAACACACACCTGTGCTGTCTATAATAGTGTGTTTGTCCTCCTCAGAGGATATTTTTCATGTATTTTCACCTTGATGTATTTTTCTATTCTATTTTGGTACATTTTTGTAGGTTGAAGGGGCTCAGCTGTGTTGAGTCACGTGGTTATCTATGTAGATTTAAGATGGCGACTAACTAGTAATCTTGTCAGTCTGAGGATGAGCATGATGGCTGGAAATGTCACCTAATTTTAAATGAAAGAATTAAAGTCTTTTAATGGGAGCTTCCTGGTGTGCAGAGCTATATGTTGTAGGTTTTCATAGTTTCACATCATGTCCTTATTGAAATGCCCAACCGGAGGGCAAAACAATGCCTTCTGCCACTGCTGCTGAAACATATATATGTAATGTATTCCTGGTTTGCAGAAATGTACAATGCCAACATTTGCTTCTGGTGACTGGACTGATGAGGCGGGCAGTGGGATGCAGCCAGAAGGAGGATATGAAATTAGGGTGTGTCCTTTTTGTTGGGAAGGATGGTTTATTTTCGCCCTGGTAATCTCCTTTTGCTCCAATTTAAGGTTAGGGTAAGGACACGTCAGGGTTGACAAGAAATAGTAATTCTCAGTACTTTTCACTTCATCGGCTTTAACCAAGCGATTAGACAAAATGGCGGCTGGCTGTTGTACTCGTGCTGCTGAAGCTGTCTGCCAGGTGAACAGATGCCATCACTTGATGGATGTGTTGCCACCACCCAGCAGATATCAGCCTGGGAGCAGGAGGGAGGAGACGGAGCTTTACAGCTGATGACAATTAAATGTGACATACATGAGCGCACTGGGAGCGTGGCATCCAAACAGCCATGAATCACTCAGCGAGAGCTACAAGTGTGTCTGCTGGATGAGAGGTCAGCTGATCATCCAGGAACATGAGTTTGTGTGTATGTTTAGTCAAGCTCATGTACAGTTTTGGAGTAGCAGTCCTGTGTGTTTTTGAGGCAGTTTGTTATTTTACTCCCATCTTCTGTCAGTTGCTTTCATGTAGACAATTTGCAAAATCATCTTTTTAAGGTTTAGGAGACAATTCCAAATAAATGATATAGTTCAAACTATGAATTTTGATGAAGTTCAAATCTCAGCAGTGAGTTGGGAGGAAATTTGGGGATTTGAGAGAACTCACACCTGGGTGAACAAAGACAGAAAGCTTATTTTTCTTAAGTTTTGTGTTCTTTTTCTTCCTCTGGGTGATAGTCACAGCAGGCAAAAAGCTGTGCAACATCTGAAAAAAAGGCACAATGGAGTACAAAATAGTATCTGTTGTGGTATCTATTCAGTTCCATACAAGTCCATTCTCCTGATGATGTCCTTTTTACATGTTTTAATTCCACATGCTTTATTAGCATTTTAAGAATTGTTGAAAGTGATTCCAACAATGAACTCCCATCACCCCAAAATCTATGCTTTAAATGCAGGTAACTGTCAGTAGCATTTGCAGATCTTCCTGCTGCACTTTTTTCTTCTTTTTTTTTTTTGAGCATGTATTATGAAAGATAAATAACCTGCTGGTGGTTTCTCTTATATGTAAATTACAGTGCATTGCACTAAGCTAATGCATTGTTATTTTCCTCCTCTGCAGGAAAAAAAAGATGAATATGCTGAACTGAGGCTCCTGTTTGCATGTAGATGATGAGCTTCATGACAAATACCTAAAAGCCAAATGGATTGGCTTGGCTGCATAAAAGACCAGGTGCATCTGCTGCCCTGAAAATGCCATATGCAATCTGTGAGCAGCACAAACAAACGGCCATTGAGTCCAGTTCAGTGGGATTAGGCCCAGCAAATCCACTCTGCAAATTAATTACAGCTTGGACGAAATGGAGTCCAGAAGGTGCTTTGGTTGTGTGGGAGAGGGCTTAGTGGCCCTCCGTGGTTAAAAAGGACCCCTGTATATACTGACTGCCTTCATGTATGGCCACTGGGGATAAATTATCTGAAGGAAACAAATAATGTGTCACTCCATTAGCATGCATTTTGAGAGAACTCGGTAGGATTGGAGAAGGTTGGCAACATTACTTCAGTTAATTCCATGTAGCATTCAGCCATCTTTACACATAAAAATGGAGAACAAATGACAATTTTTACATGTGCTGGAAGTTATTGGTATTTTCTATTTTCTCTTTAAGCCTATTCAGTACAGGGATGGTTATTTGACAGGATTTGTCAAAAGAGGACCAAGAACCTTCCCAATAGGATGAAAGCAACTGGCTGTCACCTGAGATGATAGATGGTTTCATACTGGAAAGCCATTTATTTCCCAGCACTGATCGATACCTGTAATATGAGCCATAACACCTCTGGGTCCCTGCCATATCCTGTACTATGTGGAGTTCTCCAAGGCTGTCTGTTTTCCCCACTGAGATTGTAAAAGGAGAACTTATTGTGTTCTTTAATGATCCTCAGCCAAGGCCTCCACCTGTCCTCTGGGAGCTGAGATTTTAAAGATGTACTGAAGAGAGAGAAAGAGCTTCATCTTCTCTCAAAAGATTCATCTCTCTGCTTCTCGACAGCACAGTATCTCAAGCTATGGTACAAGCTCCCTCCAGTGGTACGCAGAAGAATCTCCAAAATATCACAAAAATTAGATAAATTAGTTTACAAACACAAAATACAGTCAAAATGCTACAGTATTTGGAATGAAAATGCTTCAACTTTGAGGTCACTAAAATTTCATTTAAAATGAAATTTGCCTTTTCTGTAATTTCTTTGTGTCTTTATCGGCCTGCTACATAGTCACTTTCATGGATATAGGCACACATATGTTCATGTTTAGTTGCAAACTAAACTGTGATGGCAAGATAGTAAACAAAGGTAAAAGGAATGGTTTAAAAAATATTGCAGCAGGAGTGGAATCTGCTTGCAGCAAACTATTCAAAACATTGAAGAGATATGACCTTATATTAGTTTCATCAATAAATACTCTTTTTAGGAATGAATCTGCGTCCTTCTGTAGCTGAATAGTGTAGGATAACACTGTTGTGTATTTATGTCTTAAGACCGTAACAGCAGTGGCCGAAGGCATTATGTTTTCGGGTCATCCATCCATCTGTCCCATGCCTTTTAATACCATATCTCAAGAATGCCATAAGGGGATATCCCCCTAGCACAAATGAACTGGTGAGATCTTAGTGTTGAAAAGTCATTGTGATGCCATGTCTGTCTCATTGTTGTGAACGCAATATCTCAAGAAAGCCTTGAGGCAATTTTCTTCCAATTTGGCAAAAATGTCTACTTGGACCCATCAATGAACTTAAAATTTCAAAATTTATCTCTAGAGCAAACAGTATTAGAATAAAGAGCATCTCCACAGACATGATGGTTAACTGTACAGTAATTTGCCAGTCCTGAAGACAGAGACATGCTTTATTCTGAAATAAGAAATCCATTTATGCAAAACTGAAATTGTAGGGTCTTGTGATCAGAACAAATTTTGTCTCATCGGAATATAGTACAAGCTTGAGATGAATGAAGAAGCATCAAAGAGGATCCAAATGCATACAATACTGTGTCATACAGATAAAAATGGATACTATAAATCTGTGCTGGAGTGTTAAAATTGTATATGTAGAATGAAATAGTAAAGGACCCACCACAGACCCCTGGTGTACCCCTTTATTTATCCTCAAGGTTGTTTGGGACCATCAATAGAGACTGCCTGTGTTCTATCAGAAAGTGATGGTGTTAAATGTCCTCACATTTAATCAGTTTTTCCCTGTCTCTGTCCCACAGTGAAGCCCCTCCCCCTGTCTCCATTGGAAGCCCAGTCATCAACACCAGTTGGCGGAGCCGGCGAGCGGCAGGCCTTAGAGCTGCGGGTGCGAGCAGTAGAGGAAGAGAACCGGGCACTGCGCCGGGAGCTGAGCCGGCCACCCAGGAGCCCGTCTGCACGCCTTCCAAGCGGTGGTCACCGTGGCAACCAAAGCCGAACCCATTCAGAGGAAGGCACCGGCGACAATGAGGGCCAGAAAGCTGCTGCAGTGGGAAACAGCTCAGACTGTGTGCAGCAGCCAGTGGTGGATAAGTGTGAGGTGAGATGTGTTTAATGTACATTTGTCATAGCAGATTTTAGAGAGAGAAAAAAAAGTCTTTCTTGCTCAGTAATGTTTTCCACGAAGCAGGCATTAGCACGTTATGAGACCATATTAAAGCATGGCTTTAGCCTCCTATTAGCCTAATCCTCGGCAGTGATGGTGTTGGTTTGCTGTCGGGATATGGCTCACTGTCAGCAGGCTGGATAAATGTGAGCGCTTTAACACAGCCATGCTGTGATCCCCACACTGATAGCACCTCTCTGCACATCACCTCTTAGCTCAGTGGGTGTTTGTCTGGGAGACTGCAATAGCCTGTACTTACAGGCAGTCAGCCGAACTGCTACAGATTCAGGATAAAGACCCAGATTGGATTTAACCCTTAGGGACTGTTTGGTGCAGTTTATGCGCTTTTCATTTTTTGATAACTTTGGTTGTGTCCGTGCATATGGAATACATTTTGGCATATTGTGTATTTTTGTTTAATCCAGCTCAGCTCCTACAATAAGTCAAAAATACACTGTGGAAACTAAATTCTTAAATTCATACTGTTAAGTGTAAAAAATGCTCCTCTGGAACCCATTCAAACTGCAATTTTTTATCCCACAGCCATCAAAGCATAAAAACATGCATTGTATTATTTCTGGGTGTCATTCTGGGGTTTTGCCTTGGAATTTGTCATTTTGACTATTTTCCATCTGATGATGTTGTTTTTACCATATTTGGCATATGGAGAAAATACATGCTGTTTCCACTAGGTACACTGTCACAGTCAAATCATGGGATATTGCAATGCTGCAAATCATTGCTATATCCGAGGCTGTGATCATCAGAAAAAAAATCTACTGTTAATCTACTTTGCATGTAGTATATTGAAAAGAATTCATTCATTTTTCTAAAAACAAAACATTCACTCTAAAAACAGCAGCGTCATAACAAAAGCCTGGCATTTAAAGGGTTAAAATTCTGAAAATAAATGAGATATTTATGATTACGACTGGCATTGGTTAAAACATTAACTCAATGAAAGTAGAGAATAATGTTAATATATAATATTTTTTGGAGCTTGATTTTGCTTTTTATTAAAGCAGATCCTAAAAAACAACCGAGGCCACAATATCCACTACTACAGTTAACCCTTTGTAACCTGAGCAAATTTCCTTGATTTCTTTCTAAAACATGGGACTAAGGCAATGAGCAACGAAAGAAAAAATGACCCAAAAGTGGGCAAAAAATTTGTGAAAAGTATACTATACTTATCTATATACTCAGTTACACTACCTGAAATTAGTAAAAAAAAAAAAAAAAAGAAAATGACATGAATATAGTGCTTAAAAATTAGAATAATCCTTTAGGATAATGTTAAATATGTAATGAATATGGTCAGCATCTTGCCAAATTAATGTTTATTTATTTATTTTTGTGGTGTGTTATGAACCGTCTCGTGCTTAAATGGCAGTTTGGCTGGAGTTTAAATAGACTGAATCAAGAGGAAAAGAGGATGGAGAGAGAGGGAAAGAGACGGAACATGTGGAAAAACACGGAAAGACGGAGAGAGAGAATGCAGGAGAGAGACGGAAAGGCGTGTTGTTTGGCACTTTCTGCTTCTCCCTCCCCAGCAGAAAATAACATGCAGTGGAGAGCGATGATCAACATCAACATCTCTGTGCATATTAGACGTACCAAGGGGAGCTGCCTGCTTTGCCGAACCTGTCATGCAAAAGATAACAGAAAAACAGACAGAGGAGAAGAAGAAAAAGTGGTGCAAGGAAACATGCCAGCCCTTAGCTTGTAATACATGTTTTTACATTTAAAAAGTGTTTATTTAATATTATATAAAATATTTCTACAGTTTAAATTCAGGTTTTCAAGATAATCCCCAGACTTTGATGTAGGAGCTATTTTCCTTGTAGTGAACTACAGCTGCCAGCTGTATCGCTGCACAGAAGGAAGTGTACATCTACACATAGACGAACGGCTTGTGCTTGTGACAGCGTGATGCAAACATTAATGGCGTCTTCCTCAGCTGAGCTGCAATGTTAGATAGCTCGGTGGAGTTAGGGGAGCTGGCTCTGAATTTTGGATAGGACTGTGTTGCCATTGAGTGAAAAAAAAACAAAACGTGGCAGCAGGAGAAATATTTGAGTATAAAACAAACGCACCTAAATGGATTTTTTAAATTGCCATAAGTGCATATCAGACATTTACTAAAAACCCTTAAGATGCACCCTCCTTCATAATCCATTTTCATATTCCTGTATGGCTCAGAAAATAAAAATGCACTGAGAGAGAGGAGGTTCAGAGCTGACTGTCTTCCAACACACACACTTACTGCGCTTTCTCCCTGGCAGGTGTGTGATGTGTGTGTCGTGCTCAGAGAGAGGATATGCCCTCAGATGGTTTCTTATCACCACCCTCTTCTTTCCTCCCACATCAGCTGTCATTCAATGGCGCTTCTTGGCTGGAGCCCGGCGCCGTTCAAAAGGCGGCCAATGTTAGGGAAAGCAGAGCTGCTTTGGTCTCGCTGTAGCACCCTTCCAGCAACGCTCAGACATGACCCCTGCTCATTTGGAGGGTTAGCCCGGCTGCCCCGGCCCCTGCAGGGAGATCACTGCGGAGGCTGTGGGAGGGGGAGAAGAAAATGCACACAGAGTTTTGACATGTCAAGCTGGCATCAGGGAGAGCTAAAATTGGCGCTATAACCCGGGGCTGAGAGGGCTGAGAGGAGATTGTTTCAACCAGCAGAATGTTGAAAATCAGCAGATGGAGAGGTTAAATAAAATAAATAAATAGATGAATAAATGCTGTTTATAAAACAATCATAAATCTTAGAAGTGTTTAATGCTATCATCTGAGTTTATTTAGCCCTATAATGACCTATAGTTTCCTTGATAAAGATCAGTGAAACAACAATTAAAGAAACAATGAACTTTTAAGCCTTTTCCTGTGCTGCTTTCAGAAGTATTTTAAACTTTCGGCCCAAGTAAATTGATGCGATTTCTTTTAAAAAACATTGGGAAAAAAATATAATGAGCAACTTGGTAAGAAATGTTCCACAAATTCCAAGAAATAAATACATTTGGAAAATTGTTTTTAAAAACTGTGGAAAATGTTGAGGGAAAAAGAAGAAAAAAAATAGGGAAAACTTACAATATTACTATAATTTTTAAGCACTGTTTCAAGGTCATTTTCTTTGGGTTTTTTTTTAAGTGTGTGTGTGTTTTGTTTTGGGTTTTTTGTTGTTCTTTTGGTTTAGAAATTAAGTCCAGAAATTTTAAGAAAAAAAATCCAAAGAGATATATTTTTGCTAATTATTGTCACATATTTAAAGCTATTTTAAATGATTAAATGGTTATATATGTATGGATTAGAAGACTATTATTAGCTTTTTTTGTTTGTTTGGTGTGATTTTTGTTTTTAACATATTTTCAGGTAAATTTATTAAGCTAATTGCTACTTTTCAGATACTTTTTTTAAGGCGCTTATTGCCTTTTTCCTGGTTTCAGAGGCTAAACTTGAAATAACTAATAGAAATTATTCAGTTCAGTCACTGGAAGAACAAATGTTGGCACTATAGATTTCTCCAAAACTATGAACACACTACATTTTTCATTTTTATAGGTAATATATCAATTTTTTTAAAGTGATGTAGTATATGAGCTGACTTTATCATCTGGAAGTGGAGGGAATGGTGGATGGCGGGACACCTGCAAAGCTGCACACCACTGTCTGAGACCAACAAACAACAAAAACTGTTGGCATTTTTTAGTCGTTGTGTTTTTAGTAGCTTCATAGGCACCAAACGTGGGCGTTTCTAGTGACTCCGTCACTGTTTCCTCTGGGGATAGTGTCACGAAAAGCAGTTGTGTTTTTTACGGAGACGTCACTGTGAAGACTGGCTGTGTTTACCATTTCATACTATTAGTGCAGCTCTTAATGCGTCATCTTCTGTTATTGAGCATCTTTGGCTTTATTGAATCCATGATCCTGTTTACACCCGCCAAAGCATTATGAGAAAACTGACAACATGATTATTCCTAAATAGATGTAAAGAATAATAATAGATTTTGAGCCAATTATTTTGAAATATTAAAAAGGATAAAGATTAAAAGTTCATGCAAAGTTGTTCAAAGTGTCTTTATTCATTAGATCTTGCAGAGCTACACACCTTATGGTTCAACATTTTACATTATATAGTTCATGCACAATTCTGTTGTGCACTGAGCAATTATAATGTTAATTTTTGCCGCAGTCACTTTTGGTTTCAAATAAACGGTTCAGATAATTGCTCTGATAAAATCTATGAAAATAATAATTAGGTTGTAAAAACTTTTCCTTTTAAAACTTCTCAAATTGATTTGCATTACAACAAAAGGATGTCCCAAGGGAGAGATCCTTTTAAGCAGTTTTTGCATTAGTGTTAATGAACAATAAGCCAGGCAGAAAGGGACTGTGGAATAAAACTGTAAAACTTCACGGGGTTTCTTTCTTATACTGAAGAATGTGGCTGCAAGGCAACAGACCATAAGCTGTTGACTTGTTGTTATTATGGTTGATCAGAACTCTTCCCCTGATACTTCGATGTAAAATAATGAACGTTCCACTGTTCTCTGGGCTGAGAGTAAAACAGTACTTTTACTTTTATGTCTACAAATGACATTTTTTCCCCCCTATTTTGTTGTTTTTACTCAGCAAATTCAAATCTGTAAAAATGTGACTCTCTTTTTGAACCCTTTTTTTTCAATATATTCCCAGTGATCATCCACTCTAATCCTGTTCTTTTCTTTTCTTATGATCTCCACAGACCATCCATGTGGCCATCGTATGTGCAGGTTACAACGCCAGTCGAGACGTGGTGACACTGGTTAAATCTGTCCTCTTCCACAGGTAAGCAGTGCATTTTTACCCTGGTACACCAACCAGGTCTTGTAGAAATAACACTCGTTCAAGTCTTTAAAGGAAAAAATAAATCAGTTTTGGTGGATTAGACTTGTCTTACCAAAATCGTGATGAACATGACAATTTAAATCATTTGGTCCAAACACTTGAAAGTCCCTAAAAACAAATTAGTCTAAGCTGTGTCCCAAACCATGTGTCCCCACCCTCAAAGCTTAGCCTTGATTCTGTTTTTTGACGTTCACCCAGGTGCTCTGATGTTGTTTTCAGTGCAAATTCAGAAATACATGAAACAGACACTAAGTCTTAACAATGCATTATGTGATGGTAGGCAAGAAATGTGTTAAAATGACATGCTGGTAACACAAAAACAATGCCAAGGTGAAGTCAGTGCAGATCTATTGTTGCGTTGGACACTCAAATAAAGTATAAAGAGGAAAGGACGGAGGGTTGGTCAAACAAACATGGACTCTGAACCAGGAGACCGCTGTTTGTGCCTCGTGTGAAAACAAGGGTCAATGTAGTTACTTGACTTTCTGAACTTTACGTTACTAGAACTTCACATAACTACTAGGGCTGTCAATTTAACGGTTTGAAACCTGAAGTTCAATAAGAGTTAGGCCAACAAGAAAATTAACTTAAAATTAGCAGTAAAAAAAGGAGGGGGGGGGGGGATATTTAATATTAATAAATATAAATAAATATAAATAAAAATACATTTATTTTTTTGTGTTGCATCATTTTAAATATATGATAATTATAAATGTAGTTTTTATCTAATGATTCCCTCTCTCTCTCTCTTTTAGCTAATTCTCGGGTCATTTTTTGTCATCTTTTAATGTTTTTGCAATTAGTATGATACTTCATGCCAGTCTTTAAGAAGCTGTATCAGCTGAGTTTTGAAGGTACAGTGATGCAATGCTACCATCTTATTAAGGGATTAATCTTATAATACTCTGGTGTTTTTAAATTTTTGTGATGGAAAAAGGGCAAGGTCATTTCACAGGGGTCCCTTGACCAAGATATCGGCAGGAAAATGGGTTCTGTGGGTACCCATGAGTCTCCTCTTCACAAAGACACCCACTAAATGCTAGTTTCAAGTAACTTTTGGCTTTTTTTTTTTAAATTCTGTAATCAAGACAATCCAATAAGAGTTGCCTCACCTGCTCAGTTTGGACCTCAAAATACAAAATAATGTAACTGAAAACACAAGATTTAAACATGCAATTATTTATGATTAACTATAGAAATTTTATAATTAATAGTAAATACGTAGGTTTATGATACTTTGGTCCCATACATCACTTAAACTGTGATACTTTCCCAAACAAGTTTTTTTTTGTTCTCTAAACCTTATCAAGTGTTTTCCGCTCCCTAAACTGAACCAAACTGCAACCAACTTGTAGCAAACCTGCAGCCATTTGTAATAGACTTTGCATTGGGAATGTTTTTGTCTCTCCAGTGTGCAATTTTAACAGACTTCTTGCCCATCACCACATTATATGCTGTTTAGAGGTCGTGTCCATTTAAACTTTTCCGTGGTTATACAACAAAGTAGATTGAATATTTGAAAGATAATCAACGATGGTTTTTTGGAAACAATTTGTTGTCGACTGAATGAAAGGTGCCTCTTTAGTGAATGTTCTGAACCATCTCCTCATTTAATGGAAGAGTGGCGTCTCTACCATTACTTCAAGCACTTAAACATGAAATAACATCTCTTGTCAAAGAGGCAAAAAGGACCTCTGAACAAATGAGAAAACCTGCTAAATGTGATAAAGTAGATCTCCTGTTCGACCTGAAGGACTGAAAAGACAAACCTGCATCGCTGCAAGCTGACGTATGAGCACTTAAATCCTGTGAAACATCACTTGGTGTGCGGCAGGTGCCATTAGTCTTATGTAAACATGAATAATGAATGGTTTATTGTGCGTTGGAGATGGAGGAGCCATCAGTAATCAGTCAGTGTGCATTCAGCATCAAAGCTCCTAACAGCACTACTCCTTAATTAGCTTTAGAGTTGCAGGTGAATTAATCATAAGTGTAATGATAATTATATGTTATACTGCAAGAAACTTATCTTTAACTCCTGCTGGTAAACACACCTTTAGACTGTTATTTTTCTTTTTTAATTCTCAACTTTAATGACCAGAGATATTTCAGAAGTAAAGTCTTTCTCTATTGTTTAAATGCTGAAGTAATGTAAGATTTCTGTTAGGCTGAAAATGTTCTTTCTGAACACCATGGGGGTTTAATCACTGTTGTGTTTATCCATAAACATGCTAATGTTTATTATGATGAACTCGAATAAGAATCCAATCCAATGCGGTCTTGCTCGTAAGTGAAAATAAAACTGTTGGAAACCAGCTTAAGCAGTTTGACTACAACCCAAACCTCTTTTTCTCACATTTACTTTAACAAAATACAAATACCACACAGTAACTGCTGGAATCAGTCTATCCGATGATGCCATTGTCCCAGACTTCCACTTTGAAGGAGCATCCATATATCTCCCAGAAATCATGTAAGAAGGGGCACCCAATGGCTCAATGGAAGCGGGTGCCCCATCTACAAAAGCAAAGTCCTTGCCGTAGCTGCCACAGGTTTTCTTCCAACTCTTGGCCCTTCCCTGCACGTCATCCCCTCTCTCTCCCCCATTCATGCTTACATTCTGTCCTGTTAAATCGTGGCAAAAAGCCCAAAAATATATATAGAATTTATTTTTCAAATTTCAGAAGATGCTTTGTAAAACTTAAAATCTGCCCTCATGATCCTCAAATTTAGACGTTGTCTTTAGCAAGTCAAGAAAGCTAGTTGTTACATCAATGGTTACATGAAACTGATGCCACATAAATTCTCATGGTCTTAATTTGCCAAAAGCTCAACAAATATAGACCCCACCCCAAGTGAAAGAACAAACAAACCAAAAAAACATTAAAAACATGTTGCTGGCCTCAACCATAGTTTCTGTTTTTTTATGTCTGTGTACCGATGACATCTGTGGCTGAAGGCATTGTGCTTTGGGGTTGACCGTCCATCTGTTCCTTACGCAAAAACCCAATATCTCAAGAGCGGCTTGAAGGAATTTCCTCAAATTTGGCACAAACATTCACCTTGACTCAAATATGAACTGATTACATTTTGTTGGTCAAAGATCACTGTTACCTCACATATGTCCTATTTTCGTGAACATGATATGTCGAGGATACCTTGGGGAAATGTCCTCAGATTTGGCACAAATGTGGCCACTGTTACCTCACATATGTCCCACTCCTTGTGAGTGCATTTCACAGGAACACCTTGAAGAAATTTCTTAAAATTTGCCGCAAACATCCACTTGGACATTTAACTTTAACTAAATTTGGTAGTCAAAAGTCAAGGTCACTGTGACCTTACAAAACATGTCTTTGGCTGCAATAAGTATGACAGAATTTCACTCTAATGTCTAATAGAATAAAATGATGAAGTGATAACATTATATATCAAAAATATCAAAGGTCATCTTCAGTGTGACAGAATAACGTTCCGCAAAAGACACATTTCTGGCCATTACTCAAAAGCATACCTCAGGAAGAGTAGGTGAGGCAATTGGTCAGATACTGAGGTATAAACGATCATGTTCCAGGCACTCAGGATGGTTTGAAATACATTAAAGGCCTTTAATTCATAGGGCTACAAACATTAAAAATGCACCAATGCAAGCCGAAAAATGCGCAAGCAGATATGCATTGGTATATTTTACATGTTTCTAGCCCTAAGAATTAAAGGCCTTTTATGCATTTCAAACCATCCTGGCTGCGTGGACCTGGATCTTTTATACCACTACTTTTGGTCATGAGTTCCCCCATTTTTTAAGTATCCCGTTCCATTGGCACCAGTAGTTTTAGGGACACCAGAAACACTCCTTCTGCCTGTCTTTGGTCAGATACTGAATTGGTGACACTAATCTTGAAACTGTGCTGATTGTATAGATCTTTTGTGTTGCCGGGTTGAGGATGTGAAGTATTGGCAATTTAAAATATGTGTACCGTCTTCACAGCAATATCCATATTTGAAGCATTGTCAGCTGTTATGGCTACATATGAGTCTGGACAGGCATGGATGTCAATAGTAACTTCACTGGTTTGCAGAGGCCTACATTTGCAAGGCAGTAATTTCAGTTAATTAGTAAATACTTTAATCAAATTCATTATTCAATGAGAGATATATTTAATGACTAAATTAAAACAATCAAAGACATAAATTGAAATTCAGTCCATGCTGTTAAATGTATTTCTTTACATATGTTTGTATATACTGAGTCATAGTTGCACAATTTTTGACAAAACTAAGACAAAGACTTTCCCAAATAACGACGTTGTGATTTTCATTTCAATCACGTAGAATTTTTCATCAAACCTGGAATAAAATAAGCCAACAGCCTGAGTTTGAAAGGTCAGTGTTAGTATTAAGTGGATGATAAGGCATGAGGAAATTTGCAGGACGGTCAGATTGAAGACTAGACCTCAGCATCACTGCGCTGCTCAGATTAAAGCATAGTGCTCCGAGTGTGAAGCAGTCTGAAGGATGACGTAGGACGCCTACCCAGAGCATGACTCATGCAGCAAGGTAGAGTTTACAGAATCCGCCTATAATTCAGGTAATGGGCAATGATTTGGAATGAAATTGCCTTTTTTTGTTGTTGTCGAGGACAGGTCGCCAGCAGCATAGCTAATATGCAAAGCGCTGCCCTGTTTAATCAGGGGGGATGTTTAAATGTTGACTCACTGTTGTTTAGCTGCTGAGTGACAAATATGTGAGCAGACAGACGCCTGAGAGGTCAGCCTGTTGGACTGTCATCTGATAGTGTGGGGCATTTTACTGAATGACTGAAAGGATGGGTGGAAACATTGTCAAACACCGCCTGACCCGACATTAAGCTGACCCGCAGCTTTTATCAAATACTCCCCGGCCGTAATTCTTCGCCATATTGTCAAGTTTTGATTAATGTACTCAAAGGAATATGCCATAAATTCCATAAGAGGCAAGTTTTAAATGATATATGCCATAGTTACTGTACTATACAGTCAGTTAATTTCCAGCAGCCATATGTTGTTTAGCCTACACTGTAAATCAAATATTTGCCAGCAGTTCATCTTTTGGCTCGGTGATAGAGAGCCCTGTAGAATCATTCTCACTGTGTGACTGATGCTGTCCCATGTGAAAAATGGCCTCTTTCTGCTGCATTCAGTTAGACAGCGGGAGCTTCCCATCATTCTGATCTGTCCAACAGCAGCTGTATATGTCCCTGTCGAGATAATCCCAGACTGTCCTCACCAGAAAAAAACAAAAAAAGACAGCAACGGGCGTCTGTTTAAAATCTTCAAATAACCTTTGTGTATTCATTCCTGACAAGTGACCTCTTGTGGCTATACGGATGATAACTGTTCTCTGTCAAAAGCAATAGTGGTAGTAATAGGTATTGTTACGAGCCACAAAATCTCTTTATGGGTGGATGGTTGCACATGCAAAGTGTCTGACCTTGACTCAGGGGTTTGCTTCTTGCCTCTTAACCAACAGGCAACACTGGATTCTTGTAATCATGCCCACAATATCTCCCTAAGCTGTATCAATAGTTTTAGTTACCTAAGCTTAACCAGACATGAACTAATACTTCTGCAATCATTTTTTCATTCCTTATTTGGGCCTTTTTTTTGGAAGGCACATTTTATTGTTAAATATGATAAATTGTTGGGTGTGCCATCCTGCTGGTGGTGCACCAGATCAGAGGGCAGTGACAAACAACTTACTGTTCCTCTGTGCTGGTGAGAGCTGCAGTCAGAGACTTCGTGTTTTCAGGTTGTGCATACATTCATACATCCATTCCACTCTTGACCTTGATATCTCAATGTCACCGTAACAGATTTTTTTCCAAATTTGGCACAAATGTCAACCTGGACTGAAGGATGACCTGATTTAGGCTGTCAAAGGTCACTGTGACCTTATGTCCCTCCTATTCTCACGAATATGATATTTGAAGAATCAAATTTGGCACAAATGTCAACCTGGACTCAAGGATGAACTGACTAGATTTTGGTTTACAAAGCTCAAGGTCACTGGGATGAATGCCTCAAGGAAATTTAAACTGAGCAAAAACGGCCATTTGGACTCAACTAATTAGATTTTGGTGAACAAAGGCATCACTGTAACCTCACAGAGCGTGTTTGGCCATAGCTCAAGAATGCTACTTCTGACTTTTGAGATGGAATTTTGAGAGAGAAGAAGTTGGATCTGTCCATCCGTCCTCTGGTCCATATGGTGGAAGTGACTTCATCTTCAGGACAGGGTCAGGACAGCCCTCCACTCCTCCCTGAGCAGATGAGAGCACAATGAAAGTGTATCCGTCTCCTCCCTGAAAGTCTTTCTGGATCATGATACCAATCATTAGGAAGATTACTTGATTAGATTATCACGGGTGCAGATCTGATCATCAGGATGCACTCGACATATTTGCTTCCTCATCTGCATAATCCCAAGATTCTAGTGAAAGGCTTGTTGCTGTTTGTCCAGAGGATGTGAAGACCCTTTTCTATTTGCGCTGCCGTCGCTGACAGCTTGTATGAAACCAGAGTTCCAACACATTTTGACAGCTCCCAGCCCCCAGCACTTATTGAGCAAGTGCAGCTGACACATTCATTCCCAAAGTCATTCAGCGCAAGACACCCGCGGGTGCTCACATCCTCAGCTCAGTGTCACTATTTCTTGACCTGATTTGGAAGGCCTGAATACCTATTTTGCACACTCCCTCCTCTTCTTGTATGTGTGTGCACAGGGAGATTCAGAGCACGCCGGCTTCTCTGGATGAAGCTTTGGGCATCTTGTCTGATGAATCACCTCCTTCACTCGCGCTGCGTCTGCTTTACCAGCCCCAGGCCTGACTGCATGCACTCATCTCCAAATTATAGAGCTGAAGTTGATAAAACAACCTTTACTCAAGCTCCAATTACCTGCTTGTTCTTGGGCTTTCAATCAGCTCACATGGTCTTCACAAGCAGATGGAATTCTACATGTTTTTTTTAAAATCTGGCTCTAAAGCTCATGTGATATTTATTTATTAAAAATATGTCATGGAAGATTGGAATATGTGTTCGGTCATCATACTTGGGGCACTCTAATTTCGAGTCGAGCCTGAAACTTCTTTTCGTGTCTGTTTCAGTATTAGGCCAGTAAAATACAGGAGATAAAATCCGACCTAATGAAAATGCAAAAAATAAAAAAAGAATACTTTGAGGAATGACTAAAAACTGTTTTTCTACAAGACCTTTTATCCTCTAGCACTTTAAAATTCTTGTATCGCTCTGCGTACAAAATGGCTTTTTACAAAATCCAGCTATGAAAAATATTATAAATTTATGATTTTAATTATGATTTTTAAAAAAACTTTAATTGAATTAATTTTTTAACCAACATCACTGACAAATATCACATATTCATCAATTTTAAGATATCACGGTGACATCATAATGTTCTGCAAAAACACTTATTGCAAACACACTATTGACTCTAATTTTGGGTGTCCACCTTAAAACTGTGGTGATTTATAGATCTTCTTGATGCGATTGTTCAACTCTACCTCTTACATTTTTCCTAATTTTATGGAACAGGGCGTTTTCATGTAGCTGTCTTAGAGAACTTCCTGTGTGAACTTCTCAGACATTTAGTAACTTTAAGCAGGATGTAGTGAAAGAGCATGGAGCTTATCCGTGTTTCGGTGTGTGTGTTTGTGTGTGTGTGTCCACAGGCGGAACCCACTACATTTCCATTTCATCACAGACTCCATTGCTCAGCAGATCCTGTCTTCTCTGTTCCATACCTGGATGGTCCCTGCCGTCAGGGTCGACTTCTACGACGCAGATGAGCTGAAGGTGAAGAACCCTGACTCCTCTCCACCTCGCTTAATCCCAGCATCCCTCAGAAATGCTCAGACCTGCATGCAGTTTCACCTGTTATCCTGTATTTCTTAACCCTTTAATATTGCACACACTTGTATCGCTCTGCACACAAAAAGCACTTTTGAAAATATTAATTTTTTAACGAACATTAGTCCTAATCATAAATATCAAATATTCATTGATTTTCAACTTTTTTAATCCTTTAAATGCCAAGTTTTTGTCATGATGCTGCTATGTTTTTAGATCAAGAAACACAAATAACGAATTATTTTCTATATACAATATACTAAGTAGATTTTGTTTTTAATTATCAGAGCATCATTGATTTTATGCATTATTATTTTTGTGCAGTATCAAATACTCACGCTCATACCACTCTGCACTTTTCAATATCAGGCTGTAAAAAATATTTTACATTAATATTACTTTTTTTATCCAACATCAGTCCCAATCATAAGTATCAAATATTCATTACTTTTCAGAATTTTGACTCTAACTAAATGTCAGTTTTTTGTCAGGATGCCACCATGTTTTTAGAGTTAAGAAATCAAACATAGGAATTATTTTCATTCTACTACATTTTGCACCCGATTAAATAGCATGTATTTTCTCCATATGCCAAATATGGTAAAAAATGATGAGAAAATAGTAAAAAAAAAAAAAAAAAAAAAAAACTGTCCACAGTGTATTTTAGACTTATTGTGGGAGCTGAGCTGGAAATTCCAAGATTAAACAAAAATACACATTCTTGCCAAAATGTATGCCGTATGCATGAACGCAGCCAAAATGATCAAAAAATGAAGAATGAAAAGCTCATAAAATGCATCAGGGTTAATGATCTGTCTGACACCTTTTCTACTCTTGTAAAAACTACACATTTAAAAAAATTGTCAGTTTTACAGCAAATGATCCCAGCTTTGCTTTGGTGTGGTGTTTCAGTCTGAGGTGTCATGGATCCCAAACAAACATTACTCTGGAATCTATGGGCTGATGAAGCTGGTGCTCACAAAGACGCTGCCATCTGACCTGCAGAGAGTCATCGTCCTGGATACTGACATCACGTTTGCCACCGACATCGCTGAACTCTGGGCCGTCTTCCACAAGTTCAAAGGTAATTCATCTTCTGCTTGTGAACTCTCAAGAAATTGCACTGTTTGTTAATGAAACCAAGGTTTAGCAGTAGTTTTCAAACTAATCAAGGTCGTCATTTTGTGTTTTTATTAGTGTTTTTAACAGTAATCAATTTAATTTGAACTTCCCCCCTACTCAAAAATGTGTTTTCTTCTGTTTATGTCCCCTAAAATGTCTGTCAATTACTTTATTGCCACATTCCCCAACTAAAAGGGCCAATGTCTGTGCACTTTCTTAAGATCATCTAAGGTACATCACTAATACAAAAGACAATCTCTGTCTAATAGAAGGACGGGGGACAGATTTTAACGCAACACCGGCAAAGAAACCTGGAACCTTTTTCTGTACCAGGCTAAAAAACATGTTTAATTCTGCTGTAAAGTTTGAAATTTTAACAAGGGGTTATATGGGAATTGGCTCACGCTTGGAGCCAGCCTCCAGTGGACATTTGAGGAACTGCAGTTTTTCATGCAATTTTAGTTTGATCTCGTGAAAAGCTTTTGAAAGGATCTTATTGAACACTTTTGGCCTTCTTTTGTATATTTGATTATATATACCAACCAGTGATTTTATTTATTTGCAATATAAGCAGAATAATCCACTTTAATGTAAGTTGCAGTCCTGCAGTTTTGAAAGATCAGTGACAGCAGTGCAGACTAAAGGTCCATCTTATCAGTTAGTAGCTTGTCAGTCTTTAGCAATGCTTTCTTCCCCCCACATGTTCTCAACAATGGCTGATTCATCGCTCATGTGGAGAAAATCGCCAGCATGACTCACCGTGTAGGACTGCTCTGGTTGAATCAATATGTCGCCGGGGTCAGCTGGATAGAAATGTGTGTTACGCAGGTGGTGTTCCTGTGATAAGTCTGAAGGAGTAGCTCTTCGTCTTCTCATGACGTACAGTGCAGGTGCTGTAGCTGAAAGTGGTGGTGTAAGAATTGGAAAAGAGAGTTCTGGAGAGGAGATCACACCCTGGCTGCTGTCACACCTCTGCACACCTGGCCAGTGTGTGAAGCAGGTACGAGTGTCAAGTGGTCTCTTCTGGAAAGTAGAGCGGCCTACATGCTTTATTTGAACTGCTTGTTGGATGCGGGAACAGCTTTGGGAACACATACCCACCTCAGTTTAGGGAGGGCTGGGATCAACAATTTCACTAACATTCCCAACTATCTGTAACTATCCGTCATTCACACACATTTCATGCTGTGATTGGCTGGCAGTAGAGGTGAGAAAGGGCCAGGGTTTGAACTTTTCCCTCAAGTTCATCTTTTTATTTGCTACACAACTATTTCTGTTGCTTTTCATTCCAAAAACATGCAACACTGTGAATGCCTTCAAGGATATACACACATATACTATATATATTCCATAACAATATGATGTCTCTCGCCTCTGTGTGACAGCTGGCTTTTGAAACCGCCCTCCAGTGTGCAGAGTGCCCCCAGAAATGTTATTACTATTATGCACGTTATATGGTATTACATCACATACCAACCCGTTCTCATTCGGAACTCATCAAATCGCGCCGTGCACGGATGTGTCACATGATAACGCAGTCGGACAGAACCGGTGGCGATGTTATCATTTGCTGGCGGACAGCCGGACAGCCGGATGGCAGCAAGTGCGTCTACATGCGCCTGACAACGCAGCCAGACAAAACCGGTTTTGTGCGCCTGAAACCCTGAAGGACAACATCAGGTAATAACGCTGCCGGTAACCACGTAATATAGGGAGCACGAGTGCGCTGATTTGGCAGGTGTAGAGGTGGATGGGTTTGCCCCCCCATGTGGATGTGTGTGTTAGTGTTTTTTTTCTACACCTTACCATGTGCCTCTTTCCCTAAACCTAACCATCCATGGCCTTTTTGCCTAATCCCAACCATGGTAACAGTCCGCACTGTTGACGGCATCCTGGAGTATAAACAGCCGACACACAAGGATTCCTAAAACGTCATAGGTTGATGGTGAAGGTCCTGACAGAGTGGCACCGTGTGATGAGTTAGGAGTAAAAATGTGTTGCTTGTACCAAATAAGTTAGCAAGCAGGAAATGGGTTACATGTCAAACAATGGAGGAATGAATAACTTCTCAGTGCTGTACATTTTATTTGCACTCTACCTTTTACTTTTTACCTTTGTCTTGTTTTGTTTTAGTCCTTTTGTCTTCTAAGTTTGTTTTTCCCAGCTTTCTTCTATGAATTTATACTGTTCAACTTTGGGGTCAAAGCCCAGTACGGGGGATTATGGAGCATGCACAGAACACCTAGGCCAGTTAAGGTCCAGTTGAAGTGTATACATGAAATAGTAACAACCACATAATCTGGATGTGTTAGTCCGACTTTTACTTACTACGCGTTTAGTAGGACTAACATTACATGTGTTTGAAAAGTTTTAGTTGGACTGACACAATAATTCCACTTTTTCTAACGTCATGTAAACATTCAAAAGGGAGCTGATGGAAACAGCTTAAAACACTTTTGTCTTCCAACATGGTCACACAACACATCTGAGTAACTAACCCAGCCCTCTAAAATATTGTTGTACACACCTCAGCTCATTCTGCCATTGTTAAAGGCCCTCTCAGACGCTCTTTAACAATCAGACGAGCACTTCTTTCGACCATTGTCAGACCTTGATAGTGTGAGAGAGGACGGGCAGGAAGTGTGGAGGCGATAGGACACAAAGTCCTGCGAGTATAAATCTGGGAGGTAGGGACCAGAGTAAAGATTGAGGAAGGCACGTATGCAGGAGGAGGGAAGGAGGCGGCGGTGACTCACTTCAAAGATTTATGGGTAGCGCTGTCCAATAGTGCAGTGCAGCCAGCAGGGGTTTGGATCAATCTTAATTAGCAGTTGACTCCAATGCAGCACCTCTGCCACCCACTCCCTTTGCTGTCCGGTCTGGCTGAACTGTCGAGCCACATAATCTTTAAAGCATCACAACAGACCAGGAAGACTCATTCTATAAATGCTACTTTAGCTTCCTTTAAATGACTTATAAAGACAGTTAAGAGGGTGGATACAGTGTCTGATTGAGCCAGCACAGCTCTTATTTTATCTGCTCATTAACTTTATCAGGCGGATATAAGCCATCAGCATGAGAGGGACGATAAGATGTTAATTTACCCAATGAAGGCATGCATGTATACATGTCATTAAGGAATTTACATTTACTTACCATGTAATAGCCCAAAGCACCCAACATTCTTTTGGTTAACCCTCTGAAACCTAGATCATCATCACTTTTCTCGTGTGTTGCACTTGGACACCTTTCACAAGCATTTTAACCTTCGAAAACCCAGCAGATAGGTGTTATTTATTTTGAAAACATGGCAAAAAGGCAAAGAGCCACTTGGCACGAAATGAAATGACAATGAAAGAAAATAATAAGAGGTGATGGGAAAAATTACCTGAAAAATAAGTAGGAAAGAGAAAGAGAAAATAATATAAATTTATATATATATATATATATATATATATATATATATATATATATATATATACATACATTGATACATTGATTGAGAAAATAAGAGAAAATAAAATTAATGAATAAACAACAAGTAAAAAATAAATAAACAGTCAAAGATATAGATAAAATTATAATAGTAATAATAAAAGATAAATAAGTAAAATATTTTATACTCAATGTAAAGATAACAGCACAAAGTAAAATAAATAAGTATGTTAAAATGATAAAATTATATCTGAAATATTTAAACAGTGAAACGTATTAAAAGGTATTAAAAAATAAATAAATAATATATAAAATTGAATAAAAGTTCATACAAATTAAAAAGTTCAGTTGAGAGCCAAACTAAAAAGGTAGGTCTTGAGTTTGCTTTTAAAAATATCACCCCCCTCTGCGGCCCTCAGGTCCTAAATGAGTTCCTCTAAACTGCTTCGTGCGGTGGATGAATTTTAGACTTCTGTCCTATTAGATCTAAACCATAGAAAAATTCTATCTCTTTGACCCTTTCATTATAAGTGGAAAGTATAAAACATTTTTGAAATTTCTGAACAGATGAATTCAATGTGCTGAAGCATCCACTAATTGTAGTGTTCATACAGTGGTTTAAAACAGCCCAGTTGCCATTGGAAACTGTATTGTATGCTTCTGCAAACCACAGAAATGTGACATTTTAGTGTTTTATGCATTTCCAACATGAGTGTGTGAGTTGATTTTGTCATTGGGAGGTGAGGGGGATGGCATCACAATAAGGTGAGACAACAAACAAAACTGGTTGTTTTTAGAGAGTTTTTGCTTTGTTTCTGCTGGCTTTTTAGTTACCAAAGTGAATGTTTTTAGCGACCTGTCACTGTTTTTCCACCAGGGATAGTATCACAAAGAGTGGTTGTTTTTTACTGACACATAACTCTATTCCAGTGGGGATTGTGCCACCAAAACTATTTTTGAAGACAAAATATGATCTTTTCCGAACCATAACCAAGGGGTTTTTGTGCCTAAACCTATAGCATAAAACCTGAAACATAAAGAAATGTTACGTATCAATGTATCCCCAACATAATAATGTACAAATCCTTGGTTTTGCAGAAGTTTTATTTATTTATTTTATTACCCCTTATTCAATCAGAAAAGCCTCTTGTGATTAAAACTCTCTTTTTCAAGAGTGTTCTGGCTGAGACAGGCAGCAACAAGGTTACAGGCAACATTGAACAAAAATACAAAATCAAATTGTACACCTCCAAAACAACAATATAAAACACAAAAAGAACATAAAAATAAAGCTACCACAAGGAAGGACTAAAAGGTATATTAATATATGCTATAAATAAACCATAAAAACAAGACAATTAAAAGATGACACACCCCGACATTGGCATGTAGAAGAGGACATAGAAAAGACCTGCAGCAGAGCTTTGAAACGGCCTTAAGGAACCAGTGAGCTTTAAGTCTTTCTGCAGAAGATTCCTCATATATGGAGCTGCATACATAAAGGCTCTTTTGCCAAACTCCATACAAACTCTAGGTATAGACAATAAGAACACGTTCTGTGCACAGAGAGCAGAGCCATTTTCAATTTTTTTTTGCTTAAAATGCACAATGCCAACATTTTTTTTCTGGCGTTTTGGTTTGGTTTGAAAGAGAAACAGAATTGGAACAAAAGCTTAGTGTATCAGCAACAGATTTTGACACCACTTAATTCCACATGATCACAAAGTGACAGAATCCCATCTGGCTCCATGAGAGAACTCTCAGCTAAACATTTTCGTTGTGCTTTTGTTGAGTCTCGTCTCGCTGCCTTCAGCTGCCTGTAAATGAGGGTGAATTCGTAGTGTTACAGTGCTAACAGCCATTAACAGTAGCAGTAGAGTTGCTTAAAAAACAAGTCTGATCTGCTGTGTGTGTGAGAGGCTGTGGGATTCTCTGTCAGTCAAATATTGAAGTCTTCTGCAGTCAGCAGCTCGTCTTGATCTTTCCTGTGCAGGTAATAGTGCTGCTGCTGCAGCCTCCTGCTGGGAGCTTCTCTTACTCCTCCTCTCTCGCTTTGTCTTTCATGTTCAAAACTACTTCCTCATCTTTTCATCATCCTTTGTCTCCATCACTCCACTCTCAAACTTTCTGTTTTGATTATATTTACTGTTAACTTTTAAACATATTTTTTCAAGCCTGGGGTACATTAGTGGTTGGAAGTACCTCCCTCATTTCAGCCCCGAATTGCTATAATTATCCAGCACAACTTTATTCTGTGACAGTTTCATTATATCATATTGAAGTTCCAAGCTTCCAATTTTAGTTGGTTTAACAACTTGGTGACATAATTTCCATGAAAACAATATTGCCACTGTTTTACAGGGTCCATACATCCATGAAAAACATGGAAAAGTCATGGAATTTGCTTATAGTAATTTCCAAGTCACATTTTTTCTTAAAGGATTGACAAAAAAAATAAGAAAAAAAGCTATTTTTACTCTTAAATTGCCAAAAATTTGTAAAGAATGAAAAATCTGTATCTTTTTCTTTAAAAATGTTTTCAATATTTTTTTTTTCGAAAACTGCCAAAAATTATTAAAGGAAAAAAGAAAAAAGCCAAAATGTTTTGTACAAAAATCACCCAACATCATCATTTTAAAAAATGCAACCATTTTTTTTTCAGCAGTAATATTAATACAAAATACAGCCATTTAAATGTATATACCCTACTCTAAACCAAAATTAAAAACATAAGTCCCTCTCCAGGGCTTAAAAACTCATTTGACATGTCTCCTTTTTGCACCTCATACATAACAGCACTCCCTTAGTTGAAATATTCAGCTCTTATCCTGTTCTGATTTTTTTTCCCAATAAGTGTTTAAAAAAACAATGATATAGTAATGACAAAGTATCTATGGTGGTTTCAGAGACTGTATGGTCTTTAGAGTTTGCCTCAAAGTCATAGAAAAGTCATAGAAATGTATTGCTTAAATTGTGTATAAACCCTGGTCTTCACATGGTACCAGAGATCTTAAGGTGCTGAATGGTTTTTCAGTAAGTGCTGACATCTTACATGTTCTGAGTCGAGCCACATAAGGGAGTCCCACAGGGCGGCCTCTTGGGGTCCCTGTTGATGTAGCACCGTCTGTCCTGGTCTTAAGATGTGGTGGGATTCTTATCATCTATTCTATCCAGTCAGTGGTGTAATTGTTACAATTAAACAAAGCAGCAAACAGAGCTTGAATCATCTGTTCAGACAGAAAGCAAAGAAAATTCTTGCACACAGATTTGACCGCTGGACCGTTTGCACGGTCTGTGTTGATTCGCCCCAAACAGCAACAGAAGCGCCAACTGTGTGTGTGTTTACTTTCAGCTCAGCCTCTGACTGATCTCAGAACTCAGCAGAAACTCCACTTCTGTCTGTTGTTTCTCTCCACTCTGTCTCCTCTGCTCTCTGTACATTTGATGGAGTAGGTTCATAAAGCCTGAAGATATGTGCTCACTGTTCTCAAGTTGAACTTTTTTAACTCCCACAGATGTGTGTTCATGTTCTGTCTCAACACACCGTGAGACCTCTAATAGGCTCCCAAACAGACGGGGCAGCAGGAGTATAGTGTATATACTGTATAAAGTACTTTGTAGGCATTTCATGATGCCAGAAATGTTGTGGTATTTACCAGTACAAGTAAATTCCATTATATCAATACCCAGTTCAATTTCACAATAAATTACGAAACAATAAATCCTACGTACTTATACATACATACATACTTTGACATCTGTGCAAATTGGCTTGATTTCTTTCAAAAACATGGGAAAAGCCAATGATTGGCAGTGAGCAAGAAAAGAAGAAATGACCCACAAATTTGCAAGAAATTACCTGAAAATTTGAAAGAAAAAAAAAGGAAAAAGTTAACTGAAAAAAAGTTAACAAGAAAATGACCTGGGACAAGTGCTTAAAAATTCTAACAATTCTATTATGTAATTATGATAATTCCCTTTATGAGGTAATTTTTTTCTTTATTTCTTCTTCTTTTTTTCTTTTTTTTATACAATTTCCCTATTATTTTCAGCTGACTTTCTCATAATGTTTCTCGTATTTCTTATAAATTTTTGGGACATTTCTTTCTTTCTTTCTTTCTTTTTTTATTACTAAAATATGTAATGCGGCTGCCCAGGTCCACAACAGCACATTGCTAAGCTTCCATGTTGGACTCCAGCCTGCTTTTAAATACTTAAAAAAATGTCTGAATGATTATTTTTGATGTAGATTTTCAGTTTATATCAACATGACATTTGTGTTTTGGTTGCCATTGTACTCAGGATGTTGAATGTGGCTCTACAGAACTCTGAATGCAGGGCCTGTTTGTCCAATCTAGGTAATCATTGGCAGAATGGACCCCATATTTCACAGCTGCTTTGGTCACAATGTCAATTAATTGCTGTGTCTATTTTAAGCCTTATTTTCCCTGTCTGCTTGCCTGCGGGCCCTTTTCTTTCAGCTCTCCTGTGTTCTTACAATGACACTCAGGAAGGTGAAATGTTCACACTACCTTTCCTCCCCTCACCACTGATTGCATGTTGTTGCTGTCGGGCTCCGGGCCCACTCAGAGCTGGTGACGTGCAGCATTAATCCATCCATTGTCAGAAACCACTGGTGCCTGCCTGGAATTTATTAGCTTTAACCCTCCAATTCTAATCAGTAGATATCCTGAGGTTAGGTGTGGAGCCCCAGGGAAATTAGAGCTTCATTCAAGACCTCATATTTCATTTTAGCCTCATTCCCATATAGCATGCCCTCCGGGGAGTACAAATCGTGACCCTTGCCACTTTGACAAATTCCAGGCCTGTGAGGGTGTGAACCAGGGAGAAGAGGGCAAGCAGGCAGGTGGAGGTCAGGTGGTTAATGTAGAGGTGTGGAGACTGAAGCGTTTGCTGTAATGCATTTGAACTCATTCATTCTTAAACATCTCTCAGGGGTGGTGTGCAGAGTCCAGCTCATTTCTTTTCTCTAGCCATTTTTCTATGAAACTATGTTCAGATATACAGTACTTTACATGTGTCTTGGAAGTTATTACTTGCATCAGGGTGCACTTTTTATTAACCTTTTAACACCTGGAACATCATCAGTTTTCTTGTGCTGCATTTAGATGCCTTTCACATCACATCACAGCATTTTAACCTCTGAAACTTAGAAAATTGGTTTTATTTCTTTCAAAACATAGGAAGAACATAATGAGCAACTTGGCAAGAACTATTCCTTAAACTGCAAAAAAAAAAAGGTAGAATAATGTTACAGAAGAAAAGAAGAACATATTTTTTGCACTTTATTGAGGTTATTTTTCTCTCCTTCATGTTTGGTTTTTACTTTACTTTTCTTTTTTCTAATTTTCTTGTATTGTCTTATTACTTGGTCACTTTTGGGCAATTTCTTATTTAGTTGCCCACTGTCTTCCGTCATTTTTGAAAGAAAGCAAGCTAAATTCCTCAGGTTTAAAAGGGTTAACCCCCACCCTCCATTGTAAAGCATATATTCACAAAATGTTTTGCTGAATGTGTCAGGTAACACAGATTTTCTGACTTATCAGAAACATCATGGTCTGATTATCAAAAAAGAAGAGTTTAGCTCTTTATTATCCCACAGTACCATTTCTTCCGTTCTTTACAATTTAGAAATTTTATGCGAAGTAGTTATCCCCAATTCCCCAATTTACCAGATGAAACAACTTCAGATAGAATTCTCAACTTAATGTGTACAACAGAGGAGTAATTAATGTTATACATATTATATTAGAATCAGAATCTGAAATACTTAATTGATCCTCGGGGGGAAATTGTGGTTTGTTACAGACACTCTGATGCCAGCATAGAGAATTATAGCATGTAGGAATAAGTAACAGCACAAGAATATAAAATATAAAATAGAAACACGGTAAGAGTAAACAATTAGCACAGTCTTAAATATTTAAATATTTAAAATAAAGTATGTAAATATGCTGAGTATGTAAGTGTGTAAAATATAGTGAAAGAAATGCAGTAATCCACACATATCACACAATAATTAGAGATAATTAACCCTTTGAAACTTAAGTAAATTGCCTGACTTTCTTTTAATAACATTGGAAGAGGGTAATGAGCAACTTAACAAGTAATGACCCAGAAATTAGCAAGACATTAGTAAAAAGTTACAAGAAATTTACCTGAAAAATTGAAAAACATAATCAATCAAAATGAAAAAAAGACAAATAAAGAATGAAAAGAAAAGCTAGACGATATTCCTTTCTTTAAATTTTTTCTGTTAATATCGTACATTTTTAAAGTAATTTTCTTGTCACCTTTTACACTTTTTTTGTGTTTGGTTCTTTTTGCAATTGGTGGGAAATTTCTTGCCAAGTTGTCCATTGCATTCTCCCCCCATGTTTTTATGATATCAAACCATTTTTCAGGGGTTTAAATGAGTCTGAAAGGCATCTGAAAGCAATACAACAAAACTAATGTCAATCCAAGTGTTAAGGGTTAAGGTACCTTAAAATCCTAAGTGCCCTATCACTGCAATTTGTGTCAAAACTGGTACTTGTTCTTGGACTCATGACTCAGTCAAACCTGAACACACAGAGATGAATACATGTAGTTTTAGATTCAGTGTGATGTCCATCACAAAATAAACGTCCAGATATCCACTTAGAAATTATATACACCAGACTCCAAAATTTGCCAAAGAATCATCTTCTGTCTAAGTTTTCTTCAGTATCAAAGTAATCCAGCTGTCTGTTCATCCACGAGTGCTCTGCAAACTGGAACTGTTAATACAGTATACCTTTGATGTTGCCAATTTGCCAGAACTATTCAGGGATTTTGGTTTTGTGCTTTCTCAATAAGCAGCTCTTGCAATTGTCTAGACATGCACTCATGTTGCATAACCTTCTTCTTAACCTCATCCCAAATTTTCTGTCGAGAACTGTTTAATTTCAGCTGTATTGGACCATCATAGTTGGGCTACTCTCTTTTTCAGGAACGCCCTATTCTCAGTCACACATTCACACCTGCAGTCTGCCCAGTACTACCAGTGGACAGAACAATACGGTCAGTAGAGTACAGCCTTGCCAATGGACATAGTGGAAGATAGGGCGAAAGGCCTGCTGTCATTAAGGCTGGGCATTAGTGCTATATCTTCAAGTAATCGACCAAAATAACCTAGTGCCAAAACTTCTCTAATCAAATTAAGCCTGCATTGGATCTTTTTTGACCTCAGATCTAAAATAAATGATAGCATGGTTTTGCTTGTAGCCAATCACTGCAGGCCTTCAAGTTAATGCAATAAATGATTGGCCCACGGTGAAGTCGGACGGTATTACTTTATTAACTTTACTTTCTGAAGTATGGCTACATACCATCGGAGTGTGGTGGCAACTTATGCAACTGTGTGCTTTCATTCACGTGATGGGAATCGAATGAAGTAGGGAAAAAAAGGTATCAAATGAATTTCTCTTGGATCGATATCACTTTAGGGGTACTGGCATTGGCACTAGTGTCATAATTTTTTTAAATCCCCAGACCTCGCAGTCATAACCTCCTCCTCGCTACAACACACTGCACCCCATCTCACTTTGGGCAGTCTCTACTTGAAGGCATTCATGGAGACACTTTGGATAATCCAACAAGCAGATTATGTTTGAAGCATACTTGGGCCTAAAGGGCCTTGCACCACAGCTGTAATTATGCATGAGGACCAAGCTGCGCTTTAACTTTCTCCAGCCAAACTCCCACGCTAAGGTCAACTGAGACATCTGAGCTATCTCAATGACAACTAAGCAAACTTTATCCCCTGGAAAAGACTGTGAGATGAGATTGAAAGATGGTTGTCTGCTTTGAGAGGGGATAAGAAGGATACGCACAAAGCAAAATCAGTCTCTGACAATCAAATGCTTGTGCCATGTAAAAGAAACTAACAAGGGATTAAAAACATCTCATATTTGCACCACCTAAATAAATTCTATGCATAGTAAACACTGGTCTCGATGCCGTGTGTCTGACAGGTCTGAGTGCAAAGAAGCCGTCATTTCAGGAAGAAGCAAATGTTTGAAGCTAACAACATTCATGAATAGTATTACTATTCATACACGGGTCCTCATATTTCTCACTCTACATCTACTCTGACACACTAATGCATACATTTAACTAACATTCACCTGTGAGCAGTTTAATGTATGCATGTACACACAGGTGTTAAATTAGCTTTGGTTTCTTTCACACCCTGTTTTAAACAGCTCCATACAGTTTCACAGGAGGTTATCCATTATAACCAGAGTTCTATGCACACCTGTCACCACAAAAACATATATAAGACAACTTTTTTCCCATTCCTTTCATCCACAACATTAAATCATGGGTCAGGAATACTACTACACCTGCTGTCTTCATACATTTGCTGGGGGAGATCTATTTTTAGCCTCCACTCAAGATCAAGGCTTCACCCAGAGCAACATGCAATCATGAAGCACTGAAAGATTTGTGCAGTGTAGTTTTTACAAACAAATATCTGCACATGAATGCAGAATCTATAAGTGCAAGATTTTGAAGCATTCTGGTTTATGTTTGTTGCCGGAGCAGAGGTTTGGACTTGAGTCACATGGCTTGGACTCGAGACGGACTCAAGTATCAAATTTCAGAACTTTAGACTCCACATCGCGTAATACAAAAAACAGACTGGTGACTTTACTAGGACTTGAACCCTTTTGACCTCTATATACTTGATACCTTCCACAAAGCCCAAAGATTACAAAATGAATCATTTCATTTAATGAATCAGCTGATATAACTGCTAACTATTCCCAGAATTTTAACACTTAGTTCCCCAGGTCTGCTTTGTTTGAACCAATCAGTGGACAGCATCCAGTGAAGTTGGAAGAGAGAACCATAAAGAACTGACATCATGTTACACATGGAAAAAAATAATAATATCAAAGAAAATGTGCCGGTCAAAACTTACAGGTGGACAAGCAACACATTTCAACAAATAAATACAAAATTTTAATTTTAAATTTTTCAAAATTTGTACACTTAATATATTATTACTCTGTTTAATATGGCATTGTATTTTTTAAAGAGCTGTTATGTCTTTGGAAGGTAAAGAGTAGTGTGGGGAGGAAAAGACGCAGAACACTTTGGCAAAAATGCAACCTAAGAACCAACTGGCTATTGTCTTATGACAATCTTTTGAACATGTATCTGCATTCATATACAAATATAGTTTATAGAGATAGCCAAAATGAGCATTGCACAGAAAAGGAAGTCTTGGATCCCATGAAATAGTAGTCAGAACCTTTATTATCATTAGTCAATAGCCAGTGGGTTTCCAGATTAAATTATAGGCCAATGGAAGTAGGGCATTAAAAAGCAGATTTAACTATACTAGTACTATACTATATCAATACTTTACCAATCCATACTACTCAGTGAGACACAGTCAGTTATGAAGTGGTGAGTAATCCTAACGAGGTCAGATAGTAGTGAGTGAGTGACTGAGGCAGGAACAGGAAGTGGGCGCCATACTGCCTCCTGCACAGTGAAATTGGAGGCTGAAAAAACTGAAATCAATCAGTGCTGATCAAAGATAAGCCAAGATTTTCTTACTGTGTTGCCTGCTTCTCACCTCAAATGTTTTCAGAAACACGTTTTAGCTCATAATTTTACTGTAATATGAATTTGTTTGTTATCAGCCATCAGTAATTTTGTCAAACGGACAGGTTTGCATTCCATCACCAACAGGCGGGAGTGTTTTTTGGTCTGGTGTGGGGCAGTGCATTCTGGTAGTTGAAGGTTTTCTACCTCTTGGGTAAAAGCAAATGCCACAGTCCTTTTTTCTATTTTCTCTGGTTATTTCGCACCAATTTCAAAGTATTGCCGTTTCTCTTCTTCATAGACATCCAAGTTGTATTAAAAGCCTGTCTTCCCAGCAATAACATACACCTATACAGGCTGTAAATGTAGTGTACAAACTGTTAAGTGTTAATGCAAATAGAGTTTATCTTTATGTATTATATTCATGCTGAATTTTCAAACTGTTGACATATGACACCTTTTATCTTGTGTTTCTGGAATTGTGAACTCATTTTTGTGGGCACATAAGGACATTTAACATCTCAACTTCTCAAAGGGAAGAATATTTTCCAGCAGGAGTGGGATGGAAATCCCATTCTTAGCTGTTGTCCTTTAAATAGTGATCCTGCAAGATTCCTGGTCTTTGCAAAATCTGTTATTACAAACTCCCATTGTGTTCATGTGTGAAAGGGTGTCAGACTTTAGTCTTTCCACAATCTTTCCGTGTATGGTAGGCATTATCGGTTTCGCCGCCACAAGGTTCAGCATCTTAGCTCTCTTCATGGGAAAACAATTGCTTAAACTGGTGCAAACTGATTCAGTATCTAATCATGTGTAGAGAGTTACAGCGGAAAGAAAATCAAATCCTTATCTGAAAGTGGTAGCTGCATCAGCATGTTGAGGATAATTTAATTCCACCTCAGTTTGAAATGGAGCCGTCTTTCTGGGCAGTTCAGTTCTTGCTGCTGCTTTGCACAACGAAGTTTGACTGAAGTGAGAAGCTGTCAGCCATCGCTGTTCCTCAAATCTTCTTTTACCAGCAGCCCCACTGTCATTGTTTTATCTTTGTTATGTACCTTTTACCCCCAATAATCTGTTGATGTGAGACACAACAGGGAGGAAAGCAGAGAGAGTGGAGGAGAGCCTTGCCAGTGAACAGGGACTTTGCTTGATATCATTTGATTGACATAAGCAATAATTGCCCATCACTGGTGTGATGAAGTCTTTCCACAAAGCCAGTGAGCTTGAACGAGAGCCGTACACTGACAATGGGATTGCAACCCATCGAGCATCCTGCACCCTCAGGCCGAAAGCTCCTGCAAGCTGGGACTGTTCCCTTTCGGTTGTGTTTCCCTAGTGGCAGAACTCATTTGAGAGCGATCTCTGAGATATAGTGTGGTACCTCACCACCTACTAAATAAGCTGTCAGTGCCCCTGAACGTGTTTTTACTGGATCTGTTCCACAGAGCTTTCTTGTTCAATAAGAAGTCGTGTATATATATATATATATATATATATATATATATATATATATATATATATATATATATATATGCAACTACAGTATGCCATGTATCTAAACAGGTGGTGTTTTAGATGATAAGCAGTTTCAGAACTCCAGTAACACTAGTATAATTGTGGTTGTATGCCTCTGCGAACCTTCAGGTTATGGTTTACATCCATATCAGTTTAGACTCATATTTAATTATGACAGTTAATAATGCTCTTAATTTGGATGAAGAGAGTTCCAATTTAAAGAAATTCACTCAGTGTGTCTCTGAGAAAGACACAGATGGGAAGTCAGTGACCTTTGACCACCAAAATTTAATCAGGTTATCCTTAAATCCAAGTGGACGTTTGTGCTAAATATGGGGAAATTCCCTCATGATTTAAAGGTACTATGTTGAGAGGAATGAGACTGATGAGGTCACAATAACCTTGACCTTCGGCCATTAAAATCTAATCAGGTTATCCTTGAGACCAAGTGGGCGTTTGTGCCGAAATTTGAGGAAATTCCCTCATGATGTTCTTGAGATATTGGGTTCACAAGAATGAGACAGTAGTCATAGTAATCTTGACCATGGACCCTCAACATTGTATTAGTTCATTGCAAAGTCCAAGTGGATGTTTGCCACATTCCTTTTTGAAATATAACGTTTTTAAGAGTGGGACGGACTGATGGATAAAAACAAAATGCAGCCACCATTTTCTTCAGTGTAGAGGCATAAAAACTGTGGGCATCGTCAAACTTTTTTTTTTAAACTTCACCTGAAAGTAGACTTACATCAAAGTGAGGTCCAAAAACCAATTCATCCAGTTCAGCTTTTATGTTTCCATGTGATGAATTAACATTTCACTTTCCTGAAATACAATTTTAGAAGAGAATTTAATTTATTGAAATCATCCCTGTCTTGTAGAGCTACTTAAGGTGAAGATTTCTACAGTGCGCCTCTTGAGTTTGTTAAGATTGAAATTTCTGTTGGAAATTAAAAACCCTCTTATTTCCTTTCTTTAGTTAGATGGATGTCAACTGAATAAAGACAAGAAAAAATACAAACCAGTGGACTGTACTTCCCAATTCATGTCAGTTCATTACACTACCTTAATGTTTAAACAGCATTCGTGCCCAGCAATCCTGATGAAAAGGGCAAAAAGCTCACAAACCCTTCGCAATTTACAGAATTCCCTTAAAATTCTCAAGTCTCAGAAATGATAGGAGAGCACCCCAGAGAACCCGTCTGATTTTAACAATGCCACAGCTTTCTGTACCAACTTTATGATAATCTTTTTAGCTTTATTTAGTTTTATTTGCAAAAGAATTGCTACTAATACCAAAAATGAAAGTACTGATATCTGTTGCTCCTTGTGGTGGTTTCCTTTTCTTTACTCTGTTCAGACAGACAAGGTAGATTAACCATGAGCAAACCACTGTGCCATGCAGTGAAAATGGAGGTCAGAGCCACTAAAGACTGTCGACACTAAAAAGACTAAGGCACCATTAAGTAACAGCTGCATAGAGCAGCAGCACTAAATTGTCTCAGCTTTCAAAACCTACTTTCTACCCTCTTAGAAATAAGCGTTCCAAAAGAGTTATTATATATATTCCATTAGGAAAACATTTTACTCTGAAGAACCTTTTTGGAAAGAATGCTTCAAGAGTTGTTGAAAGCTCAGGTGTTTAAAGATCCTAAAATATCCAAATGTTTCGCCATGTTTCAAATGGTGTTTTTAAATGCAAATGTATCAGGTTTCCCCATAGTGGATATCTTGTCCACCATTCCATGCCGTACAATACCGTGATCTGCTGAATTCTTTTTTTTTCTTCCGGGTATCTTGTTATCTGCATTTTGTATTTGGTTCTAATTTGGAACCTAGTTTTTGGTTCCCAACTCCACTGGACAATTAAAATAGTAATGGCAGCTGTAGGAGTGATTTCAGAAAACCTCCACTCCCTAGAACTGTGATTGTGAACCTTAAGTGTTTTGGGTTGCACTGGAACAACTTTGTCACTTTCTAAAAGCATTTTTCAAGTCTTTACTTGATCATACTTTCAACAGGAAACATCTTTTTTTACGTTGTGGACATTACTCAGCTTTTAAAACCAACATTTAAGTTTTCCACATTTTTATATGTAATGTGTATTATTTAACTTTTTAATAATTAGACCAATTTCCGCTACTTTCAACTATGCCTTTTACTCTAAAGTCATTTCAGGGTACAATTGAGCCTCTATAATATATCACTTTTTTCCACACATCATTGGTGTTCTCTAGCAAATCAGTTCATAATCAGATTATCAAAAACTAATAAAATAAAAATATTCCTCATTATTGGTGTCATTCAACTTTTCAATGACAATTCTACTAAGTTGTTCACCTTCTTCTTACACATGAAAGCCAGCAATTCAGTGTAGCCTCCGCTTTTGCAAAACCTTAAAATATTCCACAGTATTGGTATCATTAAACTTTCAGTGGCATTCATATTAATTCGACTCATGAAACCATGATTAGTGGTAGAGAGATTTATGGGTAATGCAGTCAATTACAATTTTTTAAAACCCTCCTGGGTTAGTTCTACTTGAAACCCTTGGAATACAAATTGGTTATTGTAAGCACCCTTGAAAGCAAAGGTTCCTGATAGAAACCTCTGAAAGGATTCTGGGTGGAACTATTACACCATAGAACCTTTCATATCAGGTTCTGGGTGGAACCTTTAACAGATGGTTTAAGTATAACAATTTTTGTGGAATCCATATAAAGAACTAATTATCCCACGAGGACAAGCTGAAAAACTTAGTTCTAGTTAGCTCCCTTATTTCTAATAGTGAATACAAACAGAAAGAACACATTCACCTATACCTCCAGGTGCTTGTTGGCTGGGTTTTAGGCTCCTGTTGCTGTTGGCTTTTTTAATGTTAAAAATACATAAGCAGTGAAGACCGGGAAGAGGATAAAGGGAGGGGACGTGGGAAATTGTGTGATTGATGATGGAAGGCTTTCCAAGTGAGAGTTCTCTCTGTAGATTGTCTCCAGGGTATCAGCAAAACTTAAGAGCCTAAAAAGTGTTGAATTATGAAAAACATCTCTACAGCTTCCTTCCTGAAGCTTAATCCTTAATCCTTCGATTTTGTGGATACTAAAAGGTGTAAAGGTATTCATATACCCTTTATCTAAGTATATCAATTGTCCAAATCAGCTGAGAATATATTATAAATAATAAATATATATAATATTAAATACATATAAAGCAGGAATGTTATTATATGTATTATATCTTATTATAATACCTGATGTTTCTGGATATTGTTCCTTTAACATTTTATTAAAAAATGATTAAACCCAATCCAAACCTGTCCTGCTCCTGCACTTAATATGCAAAATGGCATCCGCCCTTATGACAGAAGTGGGTCACCATGACAACGCCCTACAGTACTTTGTGTATGGCAGGGAAAAGATATGCCTCACCTCAGTCCTTCTGCCTTCTGCAATCAACAGCGCTGATGGCAGATGATGCTTTGGAAGTATAACCTACCAACTACTTGTCCTTGAATTAGGAACACTTTAGTGTATTGCACTTTTCTAAGTGCATGAGACATTTTCTGTCTCCTTTTCAGCACTTCAAACCTCATGTGACAGAAATGCTTTTTAGCTGATCACTTGGCGTTCAAGGACACCGTGACAGAGACGGCGAGTCGCCTCATCATGCTAGCTCCCATTGATCGGCCTCCTGTTTGACCTGTTGGTCTTGTGTGGTGTCATTTTGACATGTCAGAGTACTGTTTGAAAGCACAAGTCTGAGTGGTGGCTGAATTCCATTTATCTGCATCAGTTCAGGGTGCTGGTGTTGTTTATGCTGGCTCACTGTCACACTGTCCTGGTTTGTTGGGACACTTGAATAGAGTTCTTGACATTAATAGTAACATTTATGCTTTCTGCTACTGTGACAAGTCCAAAGATCTGCTGGGGGAAAAGGAATATGGCTATGTTTTTTACAAAAGAAGCACTTACAGTATGTTACTAAAGCGTGTTTCTATTTGCAGTGGAAATGCAAACAGAGATAAAAAGCCGCTGAAGGTATATTGTTCCCAGAGGAGCTCTCAAGTGGGCAGTTCCTCTGAGGAAGTACCCAGAACTGTTTGGTCTGAACACACCGTATGTAGATGAAGAACTTCTTCTATAATTAGTCGATATTACCACCAACAGTCAACAGCAGCCTGAGACACAGGAGCCAAATTCTTTGAACAACAACCCGAAGAGCGAATACCTCATTCTTATGAAAACACATGCCATGGTTGTTTGAACAAGCAATTAAGCAACATCAGCCAGTTAAAATGTGCTACTAATGTCAGTTTTCACACAGGTTAGCTGAGAACTGGAGCATCCTGGCAACCAGAGAACTACAGCTCATATCCACTATACAGACCTGTGTTGCATGTCATACCTTTCTCATTCCACTGTTCCTTTTTCTACACCATCAAAACTATGAAATAGAGAGAAAAGGCCAGAAAAAGTTCCACTAATTAGCTTGTCAGCTGTTGCTTAATAAGCTGTTTAAAACCTGCCTGCAAATGTTAACATAAGTAGATTGTGATACTAAATAATTTAGTCCTAATTTCTTAAAACTGCTACCAAAGATACACTGTCATCCCTTGCTCCAGTGGTTTGGTTTCATCCATTCAATTGCATCCATCCTCACATATAATAATTAACATAAGGAGCTGTATCCAGGGACTAGTGTTAGTGCAGGGAGAGAGTCCTTCACAGTTCATTGAACATTGAAAGTAGACAACAGGTTGCTGCACTTTATTTTTCTGAGTTAAGATTTAAAGAAGCAATCCAATCACCAGAATAGGTGTCAGCATTGTATATCTCTGCGAACCATGTGTGTGTTACATTTGTACATCTTTATTTAGCAAATATGTTGAAACTTTATCTTCCTTTACACTTCATATTCACTGTGGTAAATATCTAATTTGGCTTAGGCACAAACCCACATGTTATATTTAGGAAAAGATCAGAAGTTTTGGCTCAAAACACCCAGTAATGGAGGAAAAATCCCAGCTAGAAATTCAGCAACACTTCATCAAAAAACAACTGGTTTTGTTGTTGGTCGGCCTTGAACAGTGGTCTGCAGCTTGGCAGGCATTTTGTTTGGGTGTTGATACCATCCACCATCCTGTCCATCTCCTGATGACAAAGTCAGCTCATAATCTAAAGCCTCCTGCAGACTGTGAGATTTTTGAAATCTTGTAAGTTTAGTACAAGCTACACTCTGCGAAATGGATCTTAATAAACTTGGGTTAGACATCAGGTTTGATGTATGCAGACTATACAATGACAATGCCTACTGAATTACAGGCTACAACGTACATTCATCAGCATCAATACACAAGAACAGCACGTCGTCTGCATTCGTCATCCATCTACGCTGCTGTAGTGGTAACAGCAAAATGTGAACAAATAAGTCGAGCCTTTGCTATAGTGCCATTTATCTGTGGCATTTATTGGATGGTTAGTAGACATAGTTCGGAACAGCAGTCACACAGTGAGATGGTCATCCCAAATTTCTGACGCTGTCAGAATTTTATTCCAGGCTGTTTTTGATTGCACGACTGTGACAAAGGCCATCCTTGAACCTCTTACTGTGCAATGTAGGACAACCATTTCAGAGCCACGACCAAAGATATTGCCACGTTTTTTTCACGTTGATCATCTTTTGTTGGACACAGCCCAAAATCGCACAGTGTATACTGGGCTTAATTCACTTGAGAAATGTTGATATGATTTGTATGAAACGTACACATGTAATGCATTTTCTTCTGGCCACTGGGCTGATTTAATAACAGTTAACTTGAAATCAAGAATTTGGACAACAAAATTTTAATAACTCAATTTAGTTTAATTTAGTATTAGTTCATGACAATGCTGCCCATGGCCCAACCCTTGTACTAGAGTTTTGATTCAATGTCCGGGCCAGATTTGGTCTGACTTGTACAGGTGTAATGGGGACTATGGCCCAAAACTGCTGCTGTGATTCGGGCTTGACTTGGCCTTTGACAGAAACTGTGGGTTCACATATGGTCGGGAGTGAATTTTTTGGGTCTGATCAGTGCTCTACCTGGTACAGACTGTCTCAGTGCCTTCAAAAAACAACTTCGTCATGAACAAAGCTTGAAAAGCTTCCTTAGTTGTAATTAGTTGAACCTCCTGATAAGGTTGTTAATCACAGCTCTGTTTAAGGGGCGGTAGGAGGATGAAATGGTGTAGTGAAGAAAGTATGTTGGGCCTGCTGACCTTGGCATTCATCTTTACTTGTATCAGCACCACTGACTCAGCAGGAAAAACTCCCACTGATCTCCTTGTACCTCTCCACAGCTAATTTAAGAACTGCTCACTCCTTTCTCAGCTACCTGCATGCTGGGAAATATGTTTTGGATGGCCTGAGGTTTGCTGTGTGAAGACTTTGCTTAACAGTACATGCATGAATACTATTACTCCCTATGCTGTAATACGGTCTAACCAGACTGTAATAGCTGAATAGCAGGTATTGGCTTTAATCCTTCAGGGCTCACAGGCCAGATAGCCAGTCGGTGAATTACAAGATCAATAGGGACTAAACAGTGTAATGTGAATAAATCAGTTTGGGAGATTCTTAAAGCTGATGCTGTGATGACAGCTCGGTTTGAATATTTAAAAAATCAGTGAAGAATTGTTGTGATGGTCTGTTTTCTTTAAGATATTCTAAACCATAGCTGTTCATCTTTGCCTTCTTTTTGTCAAAATAGAGTAAAGCTGTATTGATTTAGTTTCCTTTTTCTTGTCTGTCATGGCTCTCTAACTCAGAAGCCAGTATTTGACTGTTTTTGAGAAAAAAGCATCACGGTCAGTGGCGCTTCAGTTTTTCTCATTGTGGATGCTTGGATTTAGTCAAAGATTTTCTTATAGAATGGCAGGGCTGGTGAGCTCACTGTATTAACACTGTGGTCATTTTAAAGCTTTTATTTAAACAGCTTTTTTGCAACAATTGGCTTCTTACCCATTTTGCTTCTCTGGAACATAAACAATCCCACTTTTAATGATGGGAAAGGAGAGAGGTCTAATAGGTTTCCTCTGATTTAAAAGTTTGTATAGGTAAGTGTGTGTAAAAGGTGTTACTTGTAGTGACAAACCCACATAGAATTTTTACCAACTCTGCAGATATGTTCAGCTCATTGTTTTGGTTTTTCAGCCTGCAAACTCTGCTCTCATCAACATGATTTCCAACAGCAAGCAGCAGTTTCAGTGGATCCAGCCACTGTTTATGCAGCCTGTTGTCATTCTGAAGTTGTCAGTTACCGCTGTTTTGTCGGTACTTTTTTGGCCTTTTGACCGGTTTTCACTTCCTGTCTGAATGTGACAGTTTTCTACACCTTACCATGTGCTTCCTTCCCCTAAACCTAACCATCCGTGCCCTTGTTGCCTTATCCTAAACATCCAGCCAGTGTGTGCGTTTATTGACATCTGGCGTTGTGTGCCATGTGCTTTTATTGCCTAGATATAACCACATGCAGTACCAGCTCATCATGTGCTTGTGTTAACGTCCTAGTAGCGGCATCCCACAACATCAACAGCAGACGCAGAGGGATTCTTAGAGCGCAATAAGTTGTCACAGAAGGATTCTTAATAGGTGTAACATGTAGACGTAGAATGATTCTAAGGGCGTAATATGTAGACGCAGAATGATTCTTAGGGCATAATATGTAGTCGCAGAAGTGCACTACAAAGTGCCAACATGTGACAACTTGGATGTGAACGTGTTGGTACATACCTGCATAGCTGCAAGAACAGAATTCCAATAGTGAATTGGTGACAATTTATGGATGTCCACCTTGAACTGTTATTTCTTTAATTGTTAAGAAGAGCTGAAATAGGTCGCAACACCTCACCTGTCTCATTGACTGACTGCTCGAGGGACTAAATGCAAAACTTGGACCTGTATTTTATCAGGATTTTATGAAGGAGAAAAGAAAAAAAGTAGAAATAAAGGCTGTGATTTAGCTGATGTTAAACAGACCTGCTGAGTGTTTTTCATTAAATTCCGACGTGATTAAATTTTCATTAACTCCAATTAATCACACAGGTTTATTGCTTAATTGCAATCAAAACTGTTAACCTTAATGACAGTATGGAGTAGCATATCAACAGAGGGGATTAGCAGTGGAAATGTTCCTCCCTCCCTCAGCTGATGATCACATTCAGCCAACAGGCACTTTTTTTCTGCTGAACCTAAACCAAAGTAGGATCACTTGTGAAGTTTGTCCCAGTTAAAGGGCCACAGTTTTGTTTTTGAGCTCTAATTGTCGCGCTCAGTCATCACCTTGATGGCAGATCTTTGTTCTTTGTTTTGCAGCCTTTGTAAAGGGGGCCGCCTGCTCTCTGCTGCCTGCTCCAATAAGCTCTCATTAATCTTCCTTACAGCCTTCATTAAAGCTGCCACTGCTACACCCATGCCCGCTCTCCAGGCTCCTATCTCCTCCTTAATGCCTATCTCCTCGACCTTTATCTCTGCCCAGCTTGCCTTCCATAATCTCTCGCCCTAAAGCCCACGTAGCATCCCCTCCCCTTTCCTCTCTTCATCTCCTGGATCTCTTCTCTTCATTTGAGTCCACCTCCTCTCCTGTCCTCTCTATACCCTTTTCACCCTCTTTACCCTAGCTGCTTGAAAACTTTAAATTCATCATATTGTTGAGAATTCAATCTGCGCCTCCTCTCACGGCAGCGCTGTGCCGTTTGCAAGGCGGCAGTTAAACTTCTCTCCTGATTTTTTTTTGTCATCGACTCAGATATAAAAGCCCACTTTATGGAGGGATTATGTTTCTGCTGGCTCGCTGTTGAACCAGTTGACCCTGAAGTGTCTGCCACTGATCCCCTCCGACCTCCATTTCTGTCTGCACGCGGTCCAAACTGTAGAGCAGCCAACAACAGCCGCTTAGCTGGAGATCATGACTCAATTATCTCCTTATCTCAAGATAAAGCCAATGGCTTTTTTTTTTTTTTTTATTGAGCTTATAATTAGTTTTTAAAGCTGCTATGCTGAATAACCATAAATTCTCAGATAGTAACCTTTATTTACCACAACTGCAGAAGGAATCAGGCCTTTGTTTGGCTTATATTTAAGCAACCCAACTGCCAGCAAAATGTTGGAATTGTAGGATTCTGTAAACTATGGACATGTTTGAATGGATAAAGCATATCGCATGAAAAATGCTCAAATAGTTTCAATCTTGTCAGATTCAGCAGCATGATGTCAAGTTATTGTGTCAGTTAACTGAAATAAGAAAAAGATCTTAACCTTCTGAAACTGAAATGACATAACTTTTATTTTGAAGTGTTCAGAAACCTTTCACAATTATTTAAACCTTTAAACCCCGAACAAACTGGTTTAAATTCTTTAAAAGGCAATGACCAACTTTCCAAGAAGTGTTCTGCAAATTGCAAGATTTAGTCAATTTAAAAATATGTATTTGAAAAAGCTAGGAGAAAAAAATCCAGAAAACAATATTCATAATTATTACAATCATACATTTTAAGTAATGTTTTAGAAACCTTATTTTTAAGCTCTTTTCCCCCTGGTTATGTCCTTGTTTGTATTTTTTATTTTATTTATTTATTTTTTTACAGATCTTATGTAAAAAAAAAAATCTTTTGAAGTTGCTTATTGCCTTCTTCCCATGTTTTAAAAAATAAATCAAGCCAATTTCTTAGGTTTTAAAAGGTTAAAAAATCAGTCTTTATAAATAGGATACGTATAAACCATTAAAAAAAATGTCATAGTAAGACACTATATACAAGCCAGACTAAAAAGATTGGCTTTTAGTTTGCATTTAAAATGCTTTTTTATGCCTGTGTTACCGAGTGGCCTTCATTAGTTTGTGCTGGCCATGCTCCAGTGATTTGAGACTTATTATGCGGATATTATTTTATTTGAGAATTTCTGGGATATCGATTGTTTATCCTAAAGCAATGGAACATTCTGTAGTTTATCAGGCTTATCTTATTATTTTGCATCCTTGTGAATGTTGATTAAAAAAACTGAATCCATGGACCATAGCATTGCCTTACTCACATTTGATATTAATCCTTTGAGAGCAAAGAAAAAAGGCTTGATTTCTTTAAATAACCAAGTGATAAAGGCATTAAGCAAGGGGAGGAAAAAAATTAGCAAGAAATTAGTATAAAGTACAAGAAAATTGCCTGAAAAATAAAAAATAGGGAAAATGGGAGGGGGAAGAAGAAGTGACCAGGGAAAAGTGCTTAAAAAGTACAACAATTCTGTAGCACAATTTTAAATATGCAATTATGATAATTATAAATAGTTTTCTTCTAGCTATTTTCTTTTATTTCCATTTTCCAGACATTTGCCTAAGTTATTTGGACAATTTTCTTAATCTACTAATTTCTTGCATTATTGTGTAACATCATTTTAAATATGTAATTATGATAATTATAAATATGGTCTTCCCCTAGCTTTTTTCTTTTCATTTATTCCCTAGACATTTCCCCTACTTTATAAAAATAATTTTCTAAATGTAGTCAAGTCCTATACTACACCTATACTATTCAAGTCGCTGATGCCCTTTTTTCCTTTGTTTTTCATAGAAATGGCACAGACTTTCTTGGTGTTCAAATGTTTAAATACTTGTGAAAGGCAACTGAAAGCAGCATGAGAAAAGTTTTCAAAGGGTTTCAAAGGGATACACAAGTCCTCTTTTCTTTCTTTTTTCAATTATGTCTGTATTATTTTTAACATTTAACCATTAACAAACAAACAAACACACACACACACACACACACACAAAAAGGTAAAAAAAAAAAATAGTAGGGCGGCACGGTGGCTTTGTGGTTAGCACTGTTGCCTCACAGCAAGAGGGTCCCTGGTTCAAATCCCGGTTGGAACGGGGTTCGGTCCGGGCGGGGGCCCTTCTGTGTGGAGTTTGCATGTTCTCCCCGTGTCCGCGTGGGTTCTCTCCGGGGTCTCCGGCTTCCTCCCACAGTCCAAAGACATGCAGCTCAGGTTAATTGATGACTCTAAATTGCCCTTAGGTGTGATTGTGAGTGTGTATGGTCGTTCGTCTATATGTGTCGGCCCTGCGATAGTCTGGCGAACTGTCCAGGGTGTACCCCGCCTTCCGCCCGATGACAGCTGGGATTGGCTCCAGCCCCCCCGCGACCCTTACGAGGACAAGCGGTTACAGAAAATGACTGAAAAAAATAGTATGATTACACAAAGAAATTAAAATGATTGAGTAAACTCTTAGAAAGTAAGTAAGTAAATAAATGAAATGAAATGACAAAATAATGAAAAATATATAAAATTAAAAAATACATAAATAGATTAACTATGGTCACAAAACATGCCTTTTTTTGTTTTACGTACAGTGTCAGAGAATTTTCTGGGTGTTTAATGTGTTTAAAATGATGTGAAAGTATCCAGCAAAAAATACAAAATTCTCAAAAGAGAAAATCAGCAGCTGATGTGAGAGTGAACAGGAGAGGTTTATGGTGGCTCGTACACCAAAAGAAATCAATTATAATGTTTCATGATAAAATAAAGCCTTGAAAACAACATAATAATGATGTGCAACATTATATACAGTGACCTATAGATGCAGTGAATTATAGTAAAAAATGTTTTTTTAATGCTGTAGAGGAGATGCGTAGATGTGAAGATAAAGCAGTGAAAGTGTTGTGTTTCTATGTTTAGGTCAGCAGGTTCTTGGTCTGGTGGAGAACCAGAGTGACTGGTACCTGGGGAACCTGTGGAAGAACCACCGACCCTGGCCGGCTCTGGGCAGAGGCTTCAACACCGGTGAGTGCTGGAGGACGTTATCTAAGCATGCTGACATGCTGGTGCTACAGCTGCAAACAAATATACATAATTATGTTAAAATTAGGGCTGTCAGTTTATTAAAATGTGATTAATCGCATGATTGTCCATAGTCAAGTCAAGTCAAAAAATGGCAGAAACCTGAGGAAGAGCGAGTGAGGAGGGATCCCTTTCCCAGGACGGACAGACCTGCAATAGATAAATAAATAGACAAATTACAATAATGGCATAAAGGAAAGAGAAAGAGAGAGGGAGAGAGAGGGGAGAGATGCACAGCAATAATGGTAACAATAACATATCATATAACAATAGTGATAGAAAATTAATGAATGCAACTTATGATAGCATGTGATGCTACATGCAAATATCATAAGTGCTGATAACTGTCCCATGTGTATGCTAGTTAACTCGCAATTAATCGCAAATTAATTGCACATTTATATATATTATACATTTATACATAATTTATGCATGATCTCTAGTCAGCTAACTTAGGGTAACTCCAGCCAACAACCAGTTTTTATACATCCAAAGAACTTCTATAAAAATGAACTTCATGGTAACCAGACCGAGCCTCTAATAGAGACAGGCCTTTACTTGTCAAAATGTGTTGCCACACCGGGCTAGTTAAAGGGACTGGACGTTTAATTGGGATGAGGCTTTTGTTTGAGGTTTTATGGTATGGGTGGTTTGCAGAAAACCCTAACTTGAAACTTTGTTTAAATGCCTTATAACAAATATTTAATCAAAACTGAAACTTTCAATTTCCCTTTTTTTTGCAAAATTCAGTGAAAATTTTGATTTAAAAAATGAATAAATAAAAATAGCCCTAAGGTGTTACAAAGTAGAAGTTCCTCCCATGCTGACACTTTATTTGCATGTATTGCAGACTGCCTTCCCTGCCTTTGGTTGTGTGTATTAAGCACAGTTTTTTATGAATTAATTTCATCGGCACTCATTAGAATAAAACACTGATCAAAATCAGCAAAATGCCAACTATCTGCCCCAATAATCAGCCCCTCTAATAATCTGTCAACCCCTAATTTGCAGAAATGTACAATGACAATATTTTCTTTTGGCGACCGGGCTGTTTCAGTGGTAGTGGAGACAGTTATGTCCATAATGCTCACTCCTACTGTGACAATTTGTAATAGAAACACGATTTCATTCATTAGGACTGAGCTCTCTCTCTGATTGTAACTTGTTATTTTAACCATCCAAGGTAATTTTCATTTACCATCTGCAATCGGAAAACATTTGATTGCTGTCCAAGTCCTTTTATTTCTCATGCTCCTTTTTTTTTCTTTTTTTTTTTCCTCCTAGATTTTAATTTCAAAGCCAAACACTGGAAGTAAAGCGGGCACTTTCTTTCCTTGAAATAACACAGTGCATTTGCACAGGCGTCGATGACATATGTCGGCATCCAGCAGGCTTGTTAAAAGTTATATGGAAAAACATTTTCAAAAAGGAGTTGGGGTGTAATTTCACAGAGCCTCCAAGCAGCTGATAGTGGAATTGATTGGATTCCATTACACCTTGTTATTATTTTCCCCTGCCTGTATTTTTTCCCCCCTCTATCAAATCCAGCAGGTCTTTTCCTTCAGGAGGCTCATCGCTCTCTCTGTGCCGTTTGGTGCCAGAGGATAATCGTTTTCTTGACTATAACCTCCCCAAAAAAACCCAGCACAACCCACCGCAGCAGTGCCGTGAATTTCACAGCAGTAGACGTGTCAGCGGTTGCAAAGCTCACCTGAACATGTCGCTTTGTAAAAGCTCTGTGTTTTCTTTCCCCTTAACCTCCCTGTCAGTGTGACCGAGCAGCAGATCTCACAAACAGAAAGGCATGTGTTGCATTTAAACACCACCGGCAATTTGACTGAAAGCCTCCGGTTCAGCTGCGGCTGGTCGGCTCTGCGGCGGTGGCCGTGGCAACAGATGGAGCACAGCGGGGTGTGAAAGATGGTTTGTTTGTTCCCATTTGCAAAAAAAAATATTCACCATGTCTGTCCCTGTGAAAATTGGCTGCTTGATTTTATTTGTAGCCGCCCTGAAGATTTCTTTTATTAGCCGGGGAACTGAGACGGAGGAGTTTTCTTTTTGTTTTTGATTTTTTTTTTTTTTTCTTGTTTGTTGGAGAAGAAAGTTAGTTTCTCAGAATTATTTTTGGCTTCCAGGAGGTTTTTAACATGTTTTCATCATCCAAAGTCTGGTCTGTCTTTTTTTTTTTTTTTTTTAAACCTTGCAGCTTTATCGCAGAAAACACAAGGATGTGATTCGAAGCCTCATGATGGGACTTAATCACCTTTAGCAGGCAGCTGATACCAATCTCTGTTTCTTAAGCTACCATATCTCTCTCTCTCTGTGTGTGTGTGCGCGCACTTTGCAGGCGTGATTCTACTTCTCCTGGATCGTTTGCGGAAGCTGAGATGGGAGCAGATGTGGAGGTTGACTGCAGAGAGAGAACTAATGAGCATGCTGTCCACCTCCCTGGCAGACCAGGTAACACACACACACACACACACACACACACACACACACACACACACACACCCACACCCATACACACACGTACACACAGTCACAGCTCAGACATGCCAACTCAAAATTTGCCGTTTCACATGAACAAATCACAAAAGCACCTGTACCGGTTGCCTGTTTTACCATATGTTTCTGATTATGTTGGTAGTATAAGCTGTGGCAAGTCCTTTTGTGTTCTGCTCTGTTGCCTGAACATTTGATGTTAAGCCTTTGAAACTTGAGCAATTTGGCTTGATTTTTGTCAAAAATGGGATAGGATAGGAGGCAATAAGTGAGGAAAGATGAAATGACCCTAAAATTTAGCAAGAAATTATTTAAAAAATTAAAAAATAAATAAATACAAGAAAATTACATTAAAAAAAGTAAAATAAAAACACGTTAATGACCAGAAGTACCAAAAGTATTTAAAATGATAAAAGCTCTAACATAATTTAAATGTAATTATGATAGTTAGAAGTACAGTTTTTCCATAGCTTTTTTTCTTTTTCCCTAGATGTTTTTCCCTAGCTTTAAAAAAATAAAAATAAATAAATAAATACAATTCTGAATCTACTATTATTTCACAATTTGTGGAACATTTCTTACCAAGTTGTTCACTGCATTTTTTCTCATGTTTTTTTAAACAATATATTTATTAAGTTTTCTTATATTTCCACAAAAACAATACAGGACAGAAATATAGCAATTGGTAACAAAAGCAAACAAACAGCTCATATCAACAAGCATATGCAAGAGGTTACGGGAAGTAGTCCATGATGTTCTCCTTGAAACGGCTTGTAAAATAATGGCATTTTCACATGTTTTTTTGGAAGAAATGACACCAATTTGCTCAGAGTGCAAACATTTAAATAGTTTTTCAAGGCGTCTGAAAGCGGCACAAGAAAAGTGATGTCGCTGTGGGTTTCAAAGGGTTAAACTAAGCTGCAGTGAAGGGTTGTGTATGCTTCAGACAAACTGCTTTGCACAACGTGTCAACCGACTACATCTAAAGGTCAGAGCTGTTTTTGTCTGGTCTTAATGGCCACAGTGGAAACAAGGTGAAAAATGTGCCGTCAGAGCCTCCTCCAGGCTGCATGACATCGCTTTCTGCATCTCTCTTCAGCAGCTCTTGTATGTGTCTTTAGTGCCGGCCCTGTGAGTCCTATCAAAGGGGACAACAGTGCAGTTAAGCCAGTCATGATAATTATTTCATGGATTTATCTTGAGATAAACCATAGAACTTCAATTAACAGCCCAAGCTATTATTTTCTTAAATCACTGAACTCAACAGGCTTATATTTGGGATGGGCTTTCACACAAAACTGTTCCTCCTTAAAGATGGAATACAATCAAATTATTTAACCTTTTGAGAACTGGCCAAGTTAACTTTATTTTATTCAGAAAGGAAGAAATGACCAATGATCTGTGAAAAGTAAAAGAAAATTGCCTGAAAATTTGCCCCAAAAAATCCAAACAAACCAAAAAAAAAGAAAGTAAAACAAAAAATCCAAAGCAAGAAATTCCCTGGGGAAAAAAAGGCATAAAAAATGATAATTATTCCGTAAAATAATTTAAAAATGTAGTATGAAAAATAGTCCTCTAAATCTACAAATCTCTTTTTTGTGTCCTTCTTGTTTACTGTACCTATAATACCATCTTCTTTGGTGCTCACGGTTTCAGTAAAATGAAACAGAATGATTGACTTGTAGAGTGTCTTACCATGCTAACCATGTGTTTACCAAGTCTATATGGACTAAAGTTTAAAATATATATACATATTGTATGTGTGATCTAAGCAGCTATCTAAGGTTATCTCCAGCCAACAACCCAGTATTATACATCCAAAGAACTTCTATAAGTTCTTTTATAAAAATAACCTGCATGGCAACCAGACCAAGCCTCTTATTAAGACATTATTTATTTGTCAAAATGCGTCGTCACACCCGGCTAGTAGGGCTTTTATCTGAAGTTTTACGGTACATACATGATTTGCTGATCTCCATATTTCCTGTTGTGTTTACATGTGTTTGCTCACATAAAATTGCCACTGAAAGAGGCCAGAATACTGTACTACTAGGTATTGATGAGGACGGTTTCAGGGCAGGTTACTGATGAAGTGAATATACTCCCCCATATATTCCAATATCTTTTTGGCTGATAGTTGGGTTTACTATTAATGGTCAGAAATAGTACAGTTAAACTGAAAGGCTACAGTGTGTCGCTGCTGGTATTTTTGGGGTGTGCTACTGGTAATGTTCTTTTACAAGCTGTGTTGCAACTGTATTAGATTGTCAAGGTACAGTAACAGTATCGCAGTTTCATGATATCACAGGGATACAGAATTATTATCATTATCAGTCAAAATAACCCTTAAAGAATTGAAAACAGAATGTTAGTTTTGGTTGAACAAATGTATTATCACCATAATTAAGACTTCTTCTTCTTCTTTAAAATGGAAGAAAAAAATCTTCCTTTTGAAAAATAACTAAAATAAAGGTGAGTTGTCTATCCAGTTAATTTTTTTTTCATAGATATTCGAATGTACACGGTATAACCATCGTCAACTTTCATATCACAGTATACATTAAAACCGGTATATTGCTGGAACCCTATTTGCAAGCTATCTATAGCAGCTTTAATACAAAAAAAAAGAAAAAATGTAAAATTGTAAAAAATGTATATTGTTGCCTCTATTTTCATCTGAGAGTGCAACAAAGAACACCATTTACATGTCACGGTTATATAAAGGTTTGGTTTCAAGTACATATTTTTCATCCCACCAGAGTGCTCATGTATCCTGAAGGTCAAAAAGAAGCTTCAGTATATCTCCATCTATATCTACCATAGTAGGGGCAAAGGCTGAGACCTTGGTACAGGGTCTCCCCATTATCTCAGAGCTATTCAGAGCTCATTTATATGAGAGGTGCATTTATGAGATTTTAATTAAACCTTCATTAAGTTAAGTCCCACAAGGTATGCAGTTTGGAGAATGAACGGGGCTTTAGAAATCGTTTGAGCATTCCATCTGCCTTCTGCTCGATGAGCTCCTCCAATAGACTGTCAGCGCTCTTTATCGCAGCATTCATTATGTGGCTGTAGAGTTTTATGTCTACCATTAGGAAGCTGGAATGTGTCACTGAGACTTTTGTCCCGTGAACCCGTAAAGACCCCAAAGTCAAAAAAGTATCGCTTTGTGATCTGTTATTTGTCCTTTACTCTGTTACAGTTTAAACATATTCAAACTTACCGAAGGACCCTAAAAAACTGTGCCGATAATAAAAAAAAACTGAGGGCCCTTATTATAATTTACAGTGTGTATATGAATCAATACAAACTTCAAACCATGAAGCAAGGTGATGTTGAAGGTGTTGGAAATGTGGATGCAATTAAGGGAATTGGGATGCGCCCCAAATCTCCACTGTTTCCCAGGTTCGCTCACATCAGAGGCTAATTATGAGTCAGTCCCACGTGTCCCGTCAGTTCTGACCCTCCAGTCTCCTTCAATACATGCCATCATCGACTGTGCCAAGCTAAAAGACTTATGTAATATGCTTTACCACCATCTGCAGTCTCCAAAAACGTTTTAACCTGTGCTTGTGCAGTGGTTTTTAGTTTAAATCATGTCTGTCTACCTACCCACCCAATACCCTCCTATCTACCATACCCTACTCTACTCTACTCTACTCTACTCTACTCTACCATACTCTACTTACCCTTCCCTACTCTACTGCACCACACTCTACCCTCCCATCTACTCCTACCCCCTCTACTTTATCCCACCGTATCCCACTCACCCACATTCTACCCTCTTTCCTAATCTACATACTCTACCCCATGGTATCCCCCTCTACTCTACTCTACTCTACTCTGCTCTGCTCTACTCTACTCCATCTTACACTACCTTCCTACCTTGCTCTACCCCACCCTACTCCACCATACTCTCTTGCCTACACTACCCTAACCCTCCTACCAAAACTACCCCTCTACTGTACCCCACTCTTCTCTGCTCTTCTCTGCTCTACCCTACTATACTATACTCTACTATGCTATACAATACTACACAACACTACAATATAATATAATATACTGTACCCTTCTACGTTCCCTACTCTACCCCACCTCACCTTACATACCTTACCCTACTTTACCCCACCCTAACCTACAAACAGAGCTACTAGTCCATACCGTACTCTACTACGTACATATCTAACTACCCAAGCCAACCTACCCTCCACCCTACAATCCATGCAGTAATGAGGGTAAAATTTAGCACAGCTTTGTGTGGTCATCACATCAACACATAAAACTGTGTGGGCCTGTAGATGATGCAACATAAGGCAAAGCATAAGACTCAGTGTGTGCTCTGTGTGTGTGTGTGTGTGTGTGTCTGTGTCTGTGTCTGTGTGTGTGTGTGTGTGTGTGTGTGCGTGCATGCATGCGTCTGCAGGACATCTTCAACGCAGTGATCAAACAGAACCCATTCCTGGTTCACCAGCTGCCCTGCTTCTGGAATGTCCAGCTGTCCGACCACACCCGCTCTGAGAAGTGCTACAAAGACGTGTCAGACCTCAAGGTGAGACCCTGCTGTCCCCACTATGCTCACACTCAGTCACTTCTGGCACGCAAGACATGACCTGCATTATTCAAGAGGCTCAAGCCAAGCCCACACTCGGAGTGACACACATTTGGTGTTACTCAAGGCAGAGAAAAATCATGATGGATTTCGTTAACCTTGAAAGAGTGTCAAGTCTTTTGCTTGGTTTCAAGAGATGTGCAGAGGCTGTCCGAGCCTGTTAGCAGCTGATGACATAGCATGTGCAGTATACATCCAGCATATGTGGCGACAGGGGCCTGGGATGATATGCTTGTTATCTCCTGAATGTACAGTATACTGTCTTGGTACTGTGGTGCCACTTGGATTGCTATTGTGATTGTTAGTGTTCCAATAATACAAGTATTGCGATTCGATATAAAGACTTGTGATTTTGTTTACATTTGTAACACTGTGGAAAAAGTTAAATCATACTTCTAGAGATTGAATATAGACATATCAAATATCATATATGTGTTTATTATTTCAGCAGCATCAGGTCGCATAGAAAATTGTTTAATAAAGTAGTAATTGCTATGGTCATGTTTTTAACAATTTTATTCCACTTAATCACTTTGTGACCTCGCTCTGTGAAAGGTCCTATCCTAAAAAAAACATCACTTACTTAGTTAGTTAAATGTATGTAACACATGCAATATAATTAAGAAAAACATACTTTTAACTTTAAACTTACATGTAACTGTACCTGCTCATCCAGCTTGCAGTGTTTTCCATACATTGTTTTGTTATTGGTGGCCACCTAAATATTAATTGTTGTCACCTTTAACTAATTGCAGTAATACTAATCTTGCAATTTGTGTGACATTTTTTTTAAAAAGTTGATCATTGCCTTTTCCAAAATTTTGAAAGAAATAAAACCAGTTTGCTCCAATTTCAAAAGGTTTAGCTTAGCTTGTTAAAAACATTTGAATGCAGCACAAGAGGGCTGATGTTCAGGTTTCAAAGGGTTAAAAGAAAAACCCAGACATTGAAGTCAATGGATTCATTTTCCCCACCCCTAGTGGACATACAAATTGTAGTACTTTAAAGATATTGTTGAACAGACTTTGTTCTCATTCATCACATAACACATTCTTCCTGTTTCGGCTGTTTTTCCAATGCTCCTACTGTATGGTAGCAGTGATTAGGCTCTCTGAAATTCAGCCATCCATACATGTTTAGTTTGGCCTTATTACACCTTGATGCTCCAACACCAATAATGTTCATTAATGCCTGTAGATGGTTTTTAATAACAGTTTTTAATGGCTTTGTCAGTGTCATAGCTCATTTAATATCATTGCTCCAATCATAAATTAGACTGCTTCTCAAATGAGCTGATATCAAAATATTAACAGTTAAGTTGTTATGGATGGATGATTCTCAATGTTGTCAAACTGCCCGAGCAGAAATGACACACAGTGAGAGCAAACTGTCAGCGGGATCAGGTATTAAATTGTTGCTGTGGACACATTCATGTTTAATGCAGCAAAATGTCTCATAAAGAAAAAAAGCAATAATCACAGAGGACAATAAACTCTTGATTTACCTCAGCTGGTGGGAGCTGATTAGAAAAGCATATATGCAGGGGTTTTTTGTTTAGTTTGATTTAGATCTTTTTCGGGCCGAGCCTGTTATTGAGTGGCTTGTGCAACACTTACATGTGATGCTTTCTTTTTTTCTTCTTTAATTTTATTTTCCTGGCTGTGAATAACCAGATCAGACCCAGGGGTTTGCCTCCTATAGAAATTACAGGATGTAATCAAAGAAATTAGACTCTCTCCAAATGTTGGCTCTCATTCTGTATGTATAGTGCTCTTTAGACTTAAGCTTTCCTCTAATGAAAGTGTTCCTTTAACGAAAGCTAAACATTTTTGACATGAAGCACTTCGACTATTAAAACACAAAGACAATTTGCATAAAACAGAAATGGCTAAATTTACTTAGGAAAATGAGAAATGCTGAAAACACTGCAGCTAATACATTTGAAAGTAATTTTTCCAATTTGAGTCTGTGGAGCATGGAGTGTGTTTTTGCTAGAGTGATAGTTGAAGTTGAAGTACTGAAAGAAGCCGAAGTGGCAGTTGAGATGTAAGCCCTCTCAGTGTAAGCAGTGAAAGAAGTAAAAACTGCAGTTGAGGTAGTATTGTCAATATAATACTAAAAGAAATGTAGAGGTGGAGGCTGCAGTATAAGCAGTATCAGTGGAAACACAGAAAGTAACTGAAGTGGGAGTGGAGGTGTAAGCACTGTCACTACAGGCACTGAGAGAAGCTGAAGTGGGAGTTAAGGTGTGAGTTTTGTTGCTGCTGGAACTGAAAGGAATTGAAAGGTGGATGTAAGTACCATCAGTGCAGGCACTAAAAGGAATTGAATTGGCAGTTGAGGAGTACCGTCTCTACAGGCACTAAATGGAATTAAAGTGGCAGTTGAGGGGTAAGCACTGTCACTGCAGGCACTGAAACAAGTTGAAGTAGGAATCAAGGTGTTAGTTCTGTAGCTGTAGGCAATGACAGGATTTGAAATGGAGGTTAAGGTGTAAGTTCTGTCACTGCAGGTACTAAAAGGAATTGAAGTGGGAGTTGAGGTGTAAACTTTTTTAATGTAAGCAGTGAAGGAAGCTAGTACAAGCAGTGAATTGAAGTGGAGGCTAAGGTATAAGTACTGTCAATAGAATTACTAAAATAAGTTTAAATGTCATTTGAAGTGGGAGCTCTGTCAGAGTAATTACTGAAAAACATTGATTTGGCTTAAGCACAAGAAGAACGAGAAGTGGAGGTGGAATTGACCACTTTACTGAAAAATTGAGGACTGGTTGAGGCTCCCTGACTTGATTACTGGAATTTCCCATGCATCTTTGTAAAATATATAAGTAATGAACCTTAATGAAAGATTAAAAGTTCAAAGTGTGGTACCTCATAAGGATCCTGCTAAAGGTATGACAAAGTAGAAACTTTATCACTATCTCTTATATCCGTCTTTGATGTAGGAAGATGATTTTCAAATTTATCTTAAATGTGTCCTTGTTTTTTTAATTAATTAATTCATATTAATTCATCTTAAATTCTGGCCAGGTAGTGTTTCCAATGTTTGAATGTTTGAAATGCTTTACTTTAAAGAGAGTCAGTAGAGACGGGAAAAACACTTTGGTCCAGAAACACAGCAGCTCCGAGCAGGATTAAGGTGCTTCTGATTTGTCTCTTCATTTGGTGGAATGCATCTCGTTTACTGTTCTGTTAATTGCAATAATGATGTAAGCGTAACAACAACAGTACACTTTTCAATATTTCCTCTCTGGTTCCTCTTCCCAGGTGATCCACTGGAATTCTCCCAAGAAGCTGCGAGTGAAGAACAAGCATGTGGAGTTTTTCCGGAATCTCTATCTAACTTTCCTGGAGTACGATGGCAACCTGCTGCGGCGAGAGCTGTTTGGTTGTCCCAGCGAGGCCGACCACAACAGCGAGAACGTAGGTGGAACTGCTTCCGTATGTCTAGCTGTCATGTGAATTTAGTACCAAATATTTGAAGTGTGGTGGTAAACTCATGTTTAGTCGACTGTAGCATGCAGGGCTGCAGCAGTTTTTAACTTTGTGCTGAACTGTCACTGTATGTGGGACTCAGTGCACTCAACCGCATTATGCAGTATGCAGATTTATGTATGTGGTGCAGAACTATAGTTCACAAGCGCCAGTTCTGCCCCAAAAATGCTGAGCTCTATAGTGTTAGAAGCATGTATTAATGGTCAGAAATCTACTTGACCAAAGTCCATTTTTACTTGTCCTTCTACAAACTGTTTTATTTATCAGAAATTATAAATCAACTACAAAGACTAAACTTAGTTGTCATGAAAAACAACAGTTTTATCCACTTTGCTCTTAAAATTGTTGGAAATTGCACAATATACAGTTGGAGTTCCACCCACATTCTCTAATGCCACCCAACTAAACTCCTGTTTCCAGGATAATTGAAATGCTCACTTCAACTTTGCCTTTACCCACCACCGTTTCTCATGAGGACCTGCACGTACTGCACATGTGGAACTCTCAACAGAGATGATAAGGAAGTGAGATGGCTCACCCCTTTCCATCATCAGATTCAGAAAACACTGTCAAATTGTTTCTTACCACTTTCTTGATTAGGCAAGGGAGTTGCTAGATTTATTAGCCAAACCCTACATTTTATTTACGTCAGGCAATTGGGGAAACCTTATTGTTTAGCCCCACATAATGACGTGCATTCAACGGCATCACCCAGATTTGTGAAACAATAGACAGCAAAACAACAGATATGTGCAAAACTTCAGCAATATTTTCAAAATGTTGATAAAACACACTTGCAACTGCGTTTCCACTGAGTGATGTTATGCAACTTCTCCTCTAGTGATAACATTACTATTACGCACGAGCCGTCATTACAGTTAAAGGCCACATAGGCGTGTTATGCGAGTGATAATGCAAAGGCAAGCCCCTTATACGTGGGAGCAGCCACGTATGAGGGATTTCTGGGAGGTGACAGTCCACGATTTCAAAGAGGAATTGTGGATCCAAAACTTCCAGATGATTTGCTCAACTTTTAAAGAGTTATGTGATGCAATAACAGCTCTTGTAGCGCCTGCTGCATCATGAGGGAGCCAGTTCCCACTGACAAGCACATAGCCATAGCATCATGTGACCTGTAATAGCCAAAAAAAGCTTCCATTGCAGTTCTGCAAAATACGTTTTTTTGAATCGCCTGAAATACCACCTAATGCAAGTGTAAAAACTGTGAGAAAAAAAAAATGAGAGGTTTTTTTAAAGTGCTACGTATCCATTAGGCGTATTTTATATTCTCAATTTCAGTCTGTGCAATTCGAGGGTTAATGGAAACTCACCTACTGTGATGAGTAGAAAGCAAGCGTTAAATTGTATCTCCAATTTTATAGCATAAAAGATGTTTTCAGTTTCATAGCCTGCTGTGACCCTTTGTCTTTTGGAAAAATGTTTGTTCAGTGTAATGCCGTGTAATATAGAAGGTTTCAAATGCTCCTTATTTTTTTAAAAGAAAATAGTTTCCAAAGCTGCCAGTGGGCAAAATGTTACCTCAGTCCCCAGCAGGAGGATTGTGTCTGTCTTTGACACTGGCACTACTGTCTGTTTCTAAAGAAATGAAAGGAAATGTCTCCTTTTTCTTTTTTTTTTATCCTGCTGTGCTGAATCAAACTCAACAGTGACTCATACACTGGGGTACCTACCAAATCGTGACCTGTGTACCATGACTCCCTTGCACAAAACTTTTTAAAAACTTTTTGACAATGTAAGCTCCTGACTCCCTCCGCCTTCTTATGGGATCTCCCACCCAGTTTAGGAAATATAAATATAAATATAAATTATGAATATAAAGTTTGCAAACACTTTCTTTGAAGATCACATTTTTAATGCATTATGAGGGCATTTATAGTGAATTCTAATACATTCTTAATGGTATCAAAGGTCATATGAATGCTCTTGACTAATTATAAACTTCAGGGTTGACTGGTAGAGCTTATAATGCATTATAAATACTCACCTATACACACATCAATAATTAACTGTAGTAAGGACTCATAGTGTGCTATAACAGTCAATGCAGTATCATAAGTTTTCATTTTATGTCTTGAGTGAAGTGAGACACATGTTAATGCATTTATGATAATGTATTCTCCATCATAATGTTTCATTGCTGGCGTTAAATAAAGTGTAACACATTTTCATGCATTCATAAATATCTATGCTGCATCATAAGTAATTAATACCTACCATGTAGATGTGGTCTTCATAGAAAGTGTTACCATACCTTTTATCAAAAGGTTTTATATAGGTTATTTATAAATTATCAAAATGAAGATGCTGTCTTTGTTTTCTTAGGAAAACTGTAACGCAGTCTCGTCATATAAACTGAATTGTTGCTGTTTGTGCTGCTGATTTTTATAGTGTGTTTTGGTGAACTGTGCTGGTCTCTTTGTAGCAGTTTGATAGGATCTAAACAAACAGCTGTAATAATAATCTGTGAGTACTGGAGGTAATGTAGACTCCTCACTGTGAGAGACAAACCGTACAAACTCATAACCCGTGTCTGTCTGACGAGGCTTTCTCTGTCAGCTGGAGTATGATGCTTCATTTCCATCTTGGTGGGAGGAACATACTGAAGGGAGGAGTTAATGAGGTGAACTGTGACCCTGTTGATCTGCTTTGTCCATCAAACTTTGCCTGAGAGAGTGAGGACGAGATTAAACAGGGGAGCAACACCAACACTCCGCCTGCCCACTTTAAAACATTAGGCAGGGCTCTTGTTTTCAGCCAGGCATGACCAGCTGGAAACACTGGTGTTGTGGTTAAAAAAAATCTTGGCAAGAAACTGCTCTTGGAGGCAATATCTGGGCTGGAATTGCAACTGGGTCTTGGGAAAAAAACATTTTCCGTGTCATTTTCTCAGCTGGAAATGTAGCTATGTCTCTGAGAAAAAACAAGAGCTTTTTCTTAGCACTATCCAGGCTGGAAATACATCAATGTCTTGATAAAATAAGGCAATTTTTGTGACACTATCCCAGCTGAAATTGCAGAGATGCCTCAGTAAAAACTACTGTTTTTCATGCCACTACCTTGTCTGGAAATGCAGCTATGTCTTGGTAAAAAAAAAAAAATCAATTAAAAATACAGTTTATCATGGAACTATCCCAGCTGAAAATACAGTGATGTTTTAGAAAAAAAATATATATATTTTTTTAAATACAGCTTTTTGTGGCACTATCCCTCCTGGAAATACATCAGTATGGTGATAAAAAAAAACAAAAAACGCTAGTTACAGTGATGCAGTGATGTTTTGGTAAAAAAAAAAAATCTGTCTGCTCTTCATAGCACTAGACTGGCTGAAAATGCAGCTATGTCTCCAATATGGAAAAAGAGAGAAAAAAAACCCAAACATTTTTCATTGCACTATCCTGGCAGGAAATGTAGACACTTTTCAGTAAAAAACAGCTGCTTTTTGTGGCACAGTGACAGGCTGCTAAAAAAAAAAAACACGCATATTTAATGACTAAGAACTTATAAATAAACACAAAAACAACTGTTTTTTTTTTGTTTGTTTGTTAGTTTCAAGGGACGGTCTGTGGTTTGGAAGGCGTTTTGCCTAATTATCAGACCATCCACCATCCCCTCCAGCTCCTGATGACAAAGTCAGCTGCTGTAATACGTCAACTTAGAAAAGCTGATGTGATTCAATGAATCGTACAAAAGTAACACCAATGCCAGTGACTGGACTAAAAATAGAAAATTCTTAGAGAGAAATCATGGAGGCAGTGGGATTCAGCCCACCTTTTAGTGTGTCTATTCAGAGCAGGTGGAAACTCTTTGAGTGTAGACGGGTTTGGACCACGACCACAAGCTTACTGGGGTCCTTACACGCCTTGTGTTGACCCTGCAGACTCTGCTGGTGTTTCTTCTTTCAGGCAGTCGATGCATCACTCCTCCTCAGCCTCTGACCTGCTGAAGGTCACTGTGGTCAGGAGTATGGTTTTTATGGACCAGCCAATATGGGCCGTAGAATAATTTAAGTGTCAGCTCTGTGGTCAGTTAATCACATTATAATTCCCCATCATGCTATGTAGAAGCCCTTTTTTAACCGACACTCAATTCTAATGTGTCCTTAACTCAGGAAATAGTTTGCTCACTCAATTTTTCAGAGTTTGAGCAGCGATTTAAATCCCATTAAAGTGATGATTAGACTAATGAAGTCACAGAGGGATTGGCTCAGCAGCACACTGCAGTGTGGGCTACTTCAGGGCCACCGTGCCGCCGCAGCCCAGTCACTCACTGCAGCTCCGCTAATAACGCCGTTCAAAGCAGGGCGCTGCCACACACCAAGCTGTCTGCTGACAGGCCCTCAGCCACTTCTCTCCACCGTTCCCCAAATGACTGCGCCTTTGTCGAGCTCCAGTGATTTTGGTGTTCGGCTCATCGTCGCTTCAACTCTTTGACAAATTCCACAGACCTGAGGACAGAAATTTGACATCTTTCATACTTTGCTTGATGCGTTGCTCCATTAACGCATTACTTTTACTGAATGCACACACTCTCACATCCTGTATCGCTGTTTGCATGTGACAAAATAAACTTGACGAGAGCTAATCAGAGAGAATTAATTGGAAAACTGCATTTTATTTGCATTAAATTGTGACAGCTTGCTGCTTAATTGACTTATGTAGGATTAGAAGCTTGGGTCTGTGGCACGCTGTGGCAGACTGGCACACAAAGGAGTTCTCAAAACTTATCAACTTATAATGCACGCTGCTCCTGCAAAACCAGCCCAAAGATTCAGTACACTGAAGTTCTCAAACCCATTCCCATTACCAGCACGTCAAATGCTAGTCGGGTTTCCATGAATCCTAGAATTGCGCAGATTGAAATTGCGAATATAAAATAAGCCAGATAGAAGCATGTCAATTTAAAAAAAAAAAAAGGTGAGGTGGTATATCAGGTAATTCAGAAAAGCCATATTTCACAAAACTGCAATGGAAAAACTTTCTTGCACTTGTATAGGTGACATAATGTACTGAGTGGAAAAGTTGCAATATATGTAAGATGAAATGTACCATCAGTTCTTGACTGGTATAAGACATTAAGGTTTATCACCCTTTTGAGGGAAAGTTTGTATTTGAGATGTCTTTACTTTATCAAAGTTGTGCAAAAGATACAACGCAACTCCTACAGATTACCCATTCTGTTCATTCATCCATTCTCACACATCGGTCAATATAAATATCCATGTAAAGTAGTTTTATTTGCATTTGCACTTTGATCTTCCCTATTGACCAATCGTGGTGACAGTTCTTTAACACATGACATGAGCCTGGGCTTTCCCACTTCCACTGCAAGCCAGTTTTAACTTTAGCTTTGACCTTTGTAAGCGTTAAAGGACAAGAAACCTTTTCCTGTCCATCACACAATAGATGAGCTTCTAAATTCAGTCCTGACCAGGGAAACATCAGACGAGAGAACAAACTTACTTCAAGGTCCTTTTCGAAGCTGGTCTGAGCTTTCAAGTATAAAGCATGATGTTAACTCTTTGAAGCCAAGAGGGAAAAAAAAAAAAAAACACAAAACGTGAAACGTGAAACGTGGCCCGAAAATTTCCAAAATAGTAGTAAAAATTTACTGGAATATTATCTGAAAAAAAAGAGCCAAAAAATGAATAAATAAATAAGAGAATGAGTAGGAAAAAATGCTGAGAATAAAAAAAGAATCCGTAACAGAATTATAAATATGTAAAATAATAATAAATATAGTTTTCTTGTCATTTTCCCCCAGTTTCTTAAAAATAATCACTTGTTTTTAAAACTAATTTTCAGGTCTCGTCACATATTGCTTATTTCTTGCAATTTGTGTGACATTTCTTGCCATGTCGCTTATTGCTTATTGCTCCCCACATTTTTAAAGAAATCAAAGCAATTTGCAAGTGTGAAAGTGGTAAATAGCTTGTAAACGGTGTCTGAACGCAGCACAATAAAACTGATGTTGATTCAGGTTTTCAAAGGGTTAAAGATGGAGTTTGACCAGTTATTTTGACCATTTTGTGAGCCCTCTTGTCTAAGTTGGCACACCTATGAATGTTAATGGCTAGAGGCAGTGATGTTCCAAATGGCTAAGATTATGTCATGTCGCATACAAAACTTCCTTGCTCTGTGACAGCCTCTCAGGTTGAAAAACACTATACATACACAATCACGTATATAAATATGGTAATTATTCCTGGCTTTGGTTCAGCAGGTAGTGCGTCGATTAACCACAGGGTCAGCGGTTTGATCTCTGGCCCCTCTTTACCACATGTCAAAGTGTTTATGAACAAAACCCCAAATGTTCCTGATGGTTGGGCCTTACACAACAGCTTTCTGAGGCAAATTGCAAAGAGGTTTGGATGAAAGTATCTTAAGTGCAGCCCATTGACCCTGCCACAATTTGGAATATGTGATGTGATTTACAATCTGTCTGTTTGTTCTGTCTTGATCGTGGTGCAGAAGGTAGTTTTCCAGAAAGCAAAGTCACTGGTGGTCCACAGACTGTGACTCAGCGCCACCCTCAAGGAAAAGTCTGACTGTCCGTGTCCCTCTCCTCTGCCTACAGCTTCAGAAGACTCTGTCAGAGCTGGATGAAGACGATCCCTGCTACGAATTCCGTCGAGAACGATTCACCGTCCACCGAACGCACCTCTACTTCCTCCACTACGAGTATGAGCCCAGCTCTGACAACACTGACGTCACTCTGGTCGCCCAGCTCTCTATGGACAGGTACATTACTCGTACAATAGCAAAGCTCAGTCTGATTGATTGAACTCTTTTTTTTTTTTCCTTTTTTTTTTTCTTCCTTGACATTTTTCCCCCCCTAGCTCTTTAAAAATATTGTTTGAAATCTTATAATTACTGGAAATTTGTTAAATATTTCATGTCAAGTTGCTCATGTTTTTTTCACATATTTTGGAAAAAGAATCACACCAATTTGCTTGGGGTTTAAAGGTTTAAATACTTGTGAAAGGCATCTGAAAGCAGCTCTAGAGAAGTGATGTTGCTCTAGGTTTCAAGGGGTTAAGAAACATCCAAAATGGTGTTGTTTCCATTGCTAACTGAGAGCTGAAGATTGCAAAACATGATCACTTAAGGATTCTGGGACAGTGTGAATTCAGCAATTAGAGCACAGGATTTGGTCACAATCATTTCCAAAGTTGCTCATGGGTACTGTTGCATTCTGAGCATCATACAAACCATACAAACCAGAAAACACACGATTACTCAGAAACATTGTTTTTACAGCTAATTTTGTCTAAGACATAAACCTGTAGCATGATTAAATTCTCCAGGAGACACTTGTGTTTCTGTGTTGAGGAACACAAATGATAATATTGAAAGAAAACTTTGATGTGAGGAATTTACAACAAGGGGAGAAAATGATCCGATACAAGTGCAAGTTCTCTGAATTTGCATCTCTGTTCTGTCATTTGTGGCATTAATACTTCACCACCTTTCAAACTGCTCAGCCACTCACCATAAATAGCTTCAAGGACAAATTGTGAAAGTGCATGCCTTTATTGCCGATCGTAAGACTCATCATGGAGCTATTATTGGGGAGCCTGTGGAGTGCAAAGAGGAAGTAGTAAAGGTGCAGTTGAATTGGAACCAATTTGCTCTTCATGGTGCGGCTGTTACATTTTGAATGTTTTTTCGCTGAATACAGTGATAGTTTTCCCGTTCAGGTCCTTTTTCATGTACATGCACACACATGAGAGTCCTGGCCTCCATTCCAAAGGTCAATATACTCAGTAGTTATATATAACTGCTTCCTCTTTCTCTTTTCTCATAATGGGATTGTGTCATTTAAATTACTCAAGGTTTTCCCGGCAGACATTTGAATTGGACTGAATGACTGTCTAGATTAAAGTCCTCCAAGGTCCTTACTGCTGGGGATTTGTTCCAAGCATGTCTCAAGTATTGAGGACATTGGAGGACAAAACTATATGATTGAAAAAAATATCGAAAAAAGGCTGGAAAGAGACATTACCGTTGAGTTTTTCCTATTTTGGCATTTAAGCAACACAAGCCGAATGTAATCATCCATTATATTGGAGAGAAGGCGACATCTCTACAGCCAATATCTCCAACACTCTGCAACTAACATCAAATAATCTAGACTGATAAATAGCAGTACAGGTAAGAGGAAATATATGTATTTTTTTGGATTTTGGGGTGAGCTGTCCCTTTACGCAAATATGTAACCCAATGGAAGTGCTTATATTTAAAGCTGGAGCATCACTGAAAGTCTCTTTAATATAAATCTAGTGGTTTCTAATTGGCTCCCAAGCTAATGCTCTAATACACAGAAATTATTGTGGAAAGGTACTTGAAGTCTTTAGAACTCCAGGTCCATTATATCTACCTCAAGAACCTGTTGGAAAATCGTACAGTTCAGATCTAGGATGTTAAAGTGTTTTCACTTCTTTCAGCTTTTTATACAAATAAGGAAAATGCCTGAATTTTGGAGATCGCCTGCAGAATTCGTTAAGCTGTATCTGGCAAAGTCAACAGAATGTTTTCTTGCTGCAGCAGCTCTAATCCTGTCTTCTGACTGAACTAATAACTTTGCAGTTTGGTTAATGAAGTCGGGGGATATTGCCTGTCTGAAAATGTCCTCCTCTCTTTGAGCTCTTGCTGGCTGGATGATGGCGAAGGGGACAGAATTAAGCCTCGAGGTGTGGAGCATTTCCACAAACAAGACTGGAAGCCAGGCTGGGTGTGCTTTGAGTCTCTGCAGTAATTGAAGTAAGGGTAGAGAGGTGAACATTCATCAACACAATTGGAAAAACTCAACCCAATGCCTTCAAATGTGCTCTCTTATTAGTTTATATGTTACTACGAAATCTTGCCTTCACTGCCTTTGTTTTCTTGTGCTCTTATGTTACCAGTATTTTATTCTGTGTTGTTGCAATAACCCAATTTCCCCCTTAGGGATCATTTAACTCGCATTATTCAAGGTATTTACAAAAAAGGGGTAGACCCTGTTGGAATGAAATGGTTTGGTTGCGTCAGCAGCCAGTAGTGGGACATAAGAGTGGTGACACTGGTTTGTCCATATGTCCCCACACTATCAGGTTCAGGCACAGGTTTCATTATTTGTACCTGTAGGTAGATTTGGTTTGCAGGCATTCAGTAACAGTTTTCAGACACCATCGACAGCATACAAGAAAACATGAAAAGAAGATAAAAAGATAAAAGAAATAAAAAGATAGAACAATTAAAGTGCCCCAGTGCTAATCAAAATGTTAAATATACTAGTAGTAGAACTACAATCAGCATGGTACCCTTAACAAAAAAATACACTGAAGTTTTATCTTCTTAAATAAAATACATTTAGGGATTAAGCCGATCAAAAAGGTGTAGGCTGAAGCTCAGTCTTATTATGTCTACCCTTTTTACAGAACAAATCCAGTTCAGCAACTCTCAAGCTACATGGTTTGGCTCACATTGTAACACTTCAAACAAACAAACTTTGTACATTTTACAGAAACACAACTAAGACTCTCAGACTTATAAGTTTTCTAATGAAAACTGCAGAATTTAGGGGGAGCTTCCTGGTGTGTGGATCTCTATCTTTTCACATTTTGGTTTACCTTGTATTCAGCACCCGCAATGGGATGTGCGTGGCCTTTTTTTGAATCTCCAAATATGTAATAAGTACCAATAAAAACACTAAACTACAAAACCAAACCTTAAATAAAAACAATCTAAAAACTGCGAATAAATGAATCACATCAGTATTTTAAACAGTCTACAGTTTAAACACTTTGGTTTTAACCGTAGACTGTTTAAAATACTGGAAGTAGCCACCATGATGTCACCCGCCGGGTCATCAACTCCTGTTTTGAAGTCTCGAGTTTTACATTTTGGCCGTCACCATCTTGGATATTTGAAGCCAAAAGTGACCATATTTGGACAAGTGGTTTGATGATCAGCCTGAAGCTAGCTGCTGGCTTGGCTAGCACAGTATAATTACATGTTAACCTTTTGAGACCTGGATTGACATCAATTTTCTTGTGCCGTATCGATGCTTTTCAGTATTTAGACCTTGCGACAAATTGGTTTAATTTCTCTGGAAACTATAGGAGTAAAAAAAAGTAATTAGCAACTTGGCAAGAAATGTAAAAAATTATAATATGTATATATATATATATATATATATATATATATATATATATATATATATATATAAAAATATTATTTTGATAATATATTAAAATAAAATCATAATATTTAAAAAATGAAATTATAAAACTGAAATTACATTTAAAAGCTAGAAAAAATGCACAGAAAACGATATTATAATAATTATAACTACATAATTGAAATTATATTAATTACATGATTATAATCAATTTATGCACGTTTTCAGGTTATTTCCTTCATTGCTTTGGACATTGTTTTTTTTTGTATTTTTTAAGGTAATTGTTTTGTGCTTGTATTTAATAATGTCTTGAAAATTTGCGTTATTTCTTTGTTAGTTTCTCATTGCTTTCTTGACATGTTTTTAAAATAAACCAAGCCAATTTAGTTTCAAAGGGTTAATATTGGAGTCTGTGGGGATTGACTCACTCTTGGAGCCAGCCTCAAGTGGCCATCAGAGGAACTGCAATTTTTGGCTCTTTTTTGTTGGCTTCATTTTTCAGCCCTAGCGGTGGCTCCTTGTGATGAACCAAAATCTATGAATGGTTGCTAATAACTATGGTGACTTATGCTACCATTATAATAAAGGGTTCAGTATGCTTGAGAGCACATTCATGCTCCCAGGGGGAATAAACCATTTAATAACCCTGTGGTACATTAAATCACCCTCAAAATAAAACAACACTTTAGCCTTGTTTTAATATTGTCAGTATGTTGTGTTTTCTGCTTGGCAACATGTTATCCTGGAAGTGTGTAAGAAACACTGCTCGCTTTAGTCTGTTTTAATAAGGCCCGTGGTGGCTCTGCGGAGGGAAGTATTTCAGATCCAAAACAGTGTCAGAAAATAACAAAACCTCACCTTCAGAAAGAATAGCAAATGAATTGTAGAGTTGCTGCAGATACAAGCATGCAGAAGAACTGAAGGAGGGGAGGAAAGAAAACTGACAAGACTTGTTTTTTTTTTCAAATCAAAGCATAGAGACTTCAAAATTTAAGATACTGAAAGATACCTAACTCAGTAAAATGGAAAAAAATAACATCTATAAATTTGCTTCCACTCTCCAGCATCACCAAATTACTGCAGTCTATGGATATTCACACCAAAAAACAAAATGTTTTTAAAGCTGGACTCTTAAAAATAAAGCCCAATCTCATACTAAAGCACGCTGTCTTAAGCTTCCCTTAATGTAATAAATATATAATAAATATTACTTCCCCATTTGCATATCAAGTCCAGGGTTGAGTAACTCATTATTCCCTATCTTAATTAAAAGACAAGAAAAAAAAGCAGAAGTTGTGGGCTCATGTAAATAGTTATGTTGTGTGATGTCTCACTTTTTAAAGTCACAAAGAAACAAACAGAAACAGCTGCAGGGTTCAGTACACACCAGAATGCAATCAGCATGTTTTAGAAGTTTTTTGTGTGCCTTTTTTTGTCATTTACAAGAGGTTTTGTGTAATGTGAGGTTGTGAGAATGTAGGTTGAAAAGATTATTTGATATTAGAATTTTTATTTCGAGCCCTCAGTCAGGTCTCCGTTTCAGATCGTTTTTAAACACAGACCAAAATGTGCCTGTAGTATAGTGTATCTAAAATTGTCAGGTACCTAAAGCTAGCGTGGGATGTTTTATTTTACAGAAGATTTCCAACACGGACTGTATAAATTATGGTTGTAGCCACCATGATGTCACCTGGTATGTGGACTCCTGCTTTCAAAAGTGGATGTATTAAGAAAGTCTGGATACAGCCCTGGAGGTGGGGCCCCATTCATTCCTTTGAGAGCTGCTCATTGGCGCATAAAACATGAAAGCTCTTTTTACAGGTATGAAATACCCGGATCTAAGGGCTCATGAGGCTTGCACATTAGAGACTTATGGAGAGTGTGCCCAAACAGTTAACGTCCACCGGTTGAGCAACCGCCTTTCGGTTTAGCGCTTCACTAGCTTGAATGTCAGTCTAATAGTTTTAATCTTGCAGCTCTTTTAGGCTTTCCAAATGTTATCAAACTGGATAGCTTTAATCTACATAGTGAAATGAGTTGCTGCATGGGGGTTTTGAAACTCACAAAAAGGACACTTCGACACGGAATGCAAAGGCCAGGGATCAAACCATAATCGCCGCAGTGAAGTGTGATGCATTTACTTGATGTCACCCATCTCTGTGTCTCTGCAGGCTCCAGATGTTGGAGGCGATCTGTAAGCACTGGGAGGGCCCCATCAGCTTGGCCCTGTACCTGTCTGATGCCGAGGCCCAACAGTTCCTGCGCTACGCTCAGGGCTCCGAGGTGCTGATGAGCCGGGGGAACGTCGGTTACCACATCGTCTATAAAGAGGGACAGTTCTACCCGGTCAACCTGCTGCGTAACGTGGCCATGCGGCAGGTCAACACCCCGTACATGTTCTTGTCAGACATCGACTTCCTGCCCATGTACGGCCTGTACGAGTACCTCAGGTAAGAGACAAAGATCAGATGGCAAACAGTGAAGATGGCAGAGTTCTCAACGTATTTTGTGACTTTTTTTTTACTTTTGTGTCTTTATGTTTTAGAATATGCACACTTTAGTAATATAGAGTATGAAACCCAATGTAATCTGTGTTTGTAGGAAGTCGGTGGTGCAGCTGGACATGGCCAACGCCAAGAAAGCTCTGGTGGTTCCAGCCTTTGAGACGCTGAGGTATCGTCTCTCCTACCCAAAATCCAAGGCTGAGCTGCTGTCTCAGCTGGACATGGGGACACTCTTCACCTTCAGGTGAGCCATATATCTGCTTCTGAAACCAGCCTTTTATGCAGGAGCACTGCAGCAGCTTTTTTTCATGTCGCTCGCCATAGTAGAAGCTGTTATATTGATTCATCTATTTTTCATTCATTAACTGACATCTTCATTCAATCCTCAGGAGCACACTGCCTGAGACTCGCTTTTGCTGAGCTAGCAATAGATAAAACACAAAAATCTTATAAAAGTGAGGAAAGATAATAAGCAATCAAAATGATGGACGGTTATATTAGGATGTACACTTCAGTTGTTGGGGTTCTACTGAAAACTTTATTATGAAAAAGAACTTGAGTGACAGTGATGTTCGGTATTTCCCCGAGACACAAATCGCTCTGGCAAGCATCAAGAGACAGCAGCTCAGTAAAAGTCTCACAAAAAATATGAACTACACAACCAATAAGAACAAAAAACATGTCAAAATGCATGTATATGAGGTCTACAGTCTGTGAAAATGGTTGCTGAGCTGTGTGTGGGCTGTGTAGGTATGGGCGGGACACATTAACATATAAATTAACCATGCAGTAAAACCTGGTAGCACCTAGAGCCTGCTGGAGGATTATTAAAACCACCTAAAGAGTGTAAAACAGAGATATCGTACCCGTAAAAGCTGAAAGAAATGATCACAAGAGTTAAAAAACAGTGTTTCCTCCTCTAGATACTGTATGTGGATAACCAGTTGTCTTTGTCTTTTGATCTCAAACTAGCATATAAGCATAGTCAGCAGGTCTGCAGTAAGAGAGCCTCTGCCCTCAGGCCACTAAAATCTGAAATGAGGTCAGTGCCTAAGACAGCCATGAGCAGAGGCCTTGTGTTTTCAGATTATCAGTTTGTTCATATGTACGTGGTATGCACATCCCATTTTTGTGATGGTGATATCTCCGGAATGCCCTGAGAGAATTTCCCCACATGTGGCACAAACTTCCAGTTGGACTCAACAATGAACTGATTTGATTTTGTTTGTCAAAGGTCAGGGTGACTGTTACTACACATCTGCCTTATTCTTGTGAAGGAGATATTTCAAGACGGTCTTGAGCAAATATTCTCAAATTTGGCACAAACGTCCAAATGGACTAAAGAATGAAGTGATCCAATTTTGATCGGCAAAGGTCAAGGTCACTGTCACCTCACATCAGTCTTATTCTTGTGAATGCGATATCTCAGGAAGGTCTTCAAGGGCTTTCTTCAAATTTGCCACAAATATACACTTGAATTCAAGAATGAGCTGAATAGCTTTTGGTGGTCAAAGGTCAAGGTCACTGTGATCTAATCCATCATATTCTCGTGAGTGCAATATTTCAAAATTGCCTTGAGGGACTTTACTTAAATTTGGCACAAATGTCCACTTGGACTTAACAATGAACTGATTTGATTTTGTTTGTCAAAGGTCAAGGTCACCGTTACTGCACATCTGTCTTATTCTTGTGGAGGAGAGATCTCAATATGACCTGGAGAACATTTCTCAAATTTGGCACAAACATCCACTTTGACTTAAGGATGATGTGATTAGATTTCGTGGTCAAAGGTCTGATTCTAACTGAATGCAACATCTCAATAAGACGATGACGAAACTGCAAATATTTAGAGTGGCCTTTTATTGTGACCATCCCAATGAACATCTTTGTATTAATTATGCTGTTTAATCAGTAGCTTATGTCACACCTATCAGGTCCCACCTATCAGGTGGATCTATTATCTTTGAAAATGAGAAGTGCTCGTTAACAGGGATTTGAACAAATTCATGACCAAAATTTGAAGGAAGTAAATCGCTTGAGTACATAAAAGTCTTAGATCTTTAATTTAAACCTGTGAAAATTGGGATTTAAAACAATAGCGTTCTTTTAGGCCTTCTGTAATATTACACACGCTTGTACTGCTTTGCCCACAAAATGCGCTTTTCAAAATCAGGCTATAAAATATATTATGCATTAATATGATGTTCTACTTTCATTGACTTAATTTTTTAAACTGACATTATTCCTAATCATAAATATCAAATATTTCTTTTTTTTAAATTAACCCTTGATATGCCAGGCTTTTGTCATGATGCTCCTATGTTTTTAGATGAACAAAAAACAAAAAAAATATATTTTTAATTTACTACATGCAAAGTAGATTTCTTTTGATTATTATTCTTATTATTAAATGACAAATTCCCAGGCAAAAGCCCAGAATGACACCCAGAAATAATACAATGCATGTTTTTATGCTTTGAAGGCTATGGGATCAAAATTTGTAGTTTGAGTGGGTTTCTTTTTGCACTTAACAGTATGAATGTACAATTTAGTTTCCACAATATATTTCAGACTTATTTTAGGAGCTGAGCTGGAAATTCCAAGATTAAACAAAAATACACAATCTTTTAAAAAAGGTATGCAAGATGCATGAACACAGACAAAAATTATCAGAAAATGAAGAATGAAAACAGTCCCTAAGGGTTTATACCTCTGAACAACTGAACAACTGGACAGTATTATCTCTGATATGTAGAAACGCCACACCTGTCTTCGTTCTGTCTTTTTTTTGGGGGGTCTGGTGGAAGGCGTGCAGTGTAGACTTTGGTGTCAATGTCCTCAAGGGGGGGACAAGACTGCATTTGTCACATGAAAGCTGGCGACTGCAAACTCTCCTGGCTTATATGTGAGGCTGACAAAACGGGGGGGGGGCTCTGTTTTCTGCTCCATCAGCCTTTGCTCTAACTATATGTCTGAATTAAAACCAGCTACAGCGTAGTTATGCTTTTTTATTGCCGTCATCATTGCAGTAGCAGCAACAACATGCCGCTTAGATTTGAGTGTATGGTTGGTGAAGGGGGGTGTTCTTTTCTCTCATGTGTGCAGCCCTTACAGGCGGTCACGCTTCCTTCAGTCACACTCACTTTGCTTCGCCCGCCCTGAATCTGCACTCAGTAAATGCCTCTTTTATCTTGGTGGTTGGTGGAGAAAGAAGACAGAAAAAAGACAACTTTTTCCCATCAGAAATGATTTGGTCTGCAGTGTGAGGTAAACAAACTCTCTATAAATAAGGTCTAGACTTTAAAGACCTCCTATGATACAGACAGAGAGAGGTTTGTAATCAAAGTGCCACCCAATATTTTGGAAACTATAAATCGCACCTCTTCTAAGAAAAATTGGATGTAGGATTATAGCGCAGTTCAAACTTGCTCCAGTGTTGGTCTGATATAACCTTTTCCTCTGTTTCCAGGTACCATGTGTGGACTAAAGGCCATGCACCCACTAACTTTGCCAAATGGCGGACAGCCACCACGCCCTACAGGGTGCAGTGGGAAGCCGACTTTGAGCCGTACGTCATGGTGAGGAGGGACAGTCCTGAGTATGACCGCCGCTTTGTGGGCTTCGGCTGGAACAAGGTGGCGCACATCATGGAACTGGACGCACAGGTAACTCACTCCACCTATCAGACTCTAATTTCTATCTACGTGTTTAAACCGTTTGCTCAGTGTATCAGTATATGTCGTCTCTACGCTTTACATTATGGTGTCAATCCAAAAAAAAACCCCACTTGAACTACCAAATAAATGTTTGTAAAGGTTAAATAAATATCAGTGGCCACCAGTGTCGATAGATGATATTTGGTAGAGTTTAGTTTGTGACATCAGATGGCCAAAATTCAATGTCAGGACGTCTCATGACTACTTTATCAGACATCTTGACAATGAATTTTGAGTTGAATTTCACCTCCTCTTCTTGGAATATCCAACATGCTCTATGCCAACGTATTTCAGAGAGATGACTCTACATGAATGATTAAAAAAAAAAACAACTCATGCAACTCTGCAGTATATGAGGGGTTGGAAAAGGCGCGAGTTGGTTGTGGTTCTCAGACATCCAGACTGACAGTTCTTGCCTTCCGTCTCTTTCTCTGCAGGAGTATGAGTTTGTGGTGCTGCCCAACGCCTACATGATCCACATGCCTCACGCTCCCAGCTTCGACATCACCAAGTTCCGCTCCAACAAGCAGTACCGGGTCTGCCTCAAGACCCTGAAGGAGGAGTTCCAGCAGAACATGTCGCGGCGCTACGGCTTTGCCGCCCTCAAATACATGACAGCTGAGAACAACAGCTAGCCACCACTGCGGTCCCTCACGTCTCCGGCCATGAACTACTGACACTCTCCCACGGGCCGTGGAAGGAGGGGACGGGAACCGGAACCAGGATACTTTTGAGACTTGAGTCCCTCGGATTTTGTTTGAACGTTTGGCCCTTGGTGTGGGGTCTTTATGTCCATTCTTTGTCCTCTGCTGTGGATGGAAGAAGATAATCCAGGAGATCACTTCTGTAAAAGCTGTGATTGACTGCTCGGCCCCAAACTGTGTGGGCCCCTGAGCTCCGGCCCTGAAATCTGACTGACAGCCGGCAAGAAAGGCACACATTCAATGCCTTGCCATATTTGTAAGAGCAGTGACAGAGTTGTGGGCTGGGTGTAACATTATGTACGTGTGCGTGCGAGTGTGTGTGCGTGTGTACGTGCAGGTAGATGAAAAGTGTGTTCCTCCAGGACCGTGCTTAGCGACAAAGCTTAAGGAGATGTGAAGCGTCGTGGGCTTACATTCTGTTTGCACGCCTTCCAAGTGCCGACAAAGAGCAGCGGCAGCCTGACTGACAGCACATCCCGACTCAAATGCAAATCGTCACCAGGCGGCGAGATAAGACAAAGCGGTAAACATGTCCACACAGATTTTGGAAATCTCATTGTGACGAGTGACACACACTCAGATACCGCGGCGAGCAGCCAGCCAGCGAGCCGGCCGACCATCTGCTGCTGCTTAATTTGTTTCATAGCTGATGCAGATCAGAATAAATCCTCCTCCTCGTATGACAAGGGGAGTTAAGTGCAGAGATGGCTGGAGGTCGTCCATGCGGTTGATATTCAGGGTATCTCCACATCAGCCTGAGCGCGCTGCCGCGGAGTGTTTCCAGTGTTTTTTTGCAGAATCTGACAGCAGCTTTTATTTTGTGCGTTTTAATTTGGTGCCGTCTGCACAAACACCTGCTTGGAAGTCCTGTCACTTTGCGAAGCCGACCGCCCCGCCACACCGAGCACAGCACCAATCACCGAGCCCACCGTATTCTTTTCTTTCTAACAATCAGTATTATTTATCTGTGTGTTTACAGTCCTGATGGGTGGAGCACCGTCAGGAGGGTCTGGAGGACAAGAAAGAGCAAATCAACCACGTGCAGTCAGGAGAAACGCTCTTTCTTCCTCTCTCCCTCTCTCTGTTCCTTTCCACTCTGGCCTCTAGTTTAATGACTTAGAGCGGTGTCCAATAACACTGCAGCAGTGTGTGTTCTCCTGTTTGTGTTGTCACACACCATCAGGTTGAGTGTGGTGATCTGATGTGGCTTTGTTAGGGATATTATAACTGCTATAGCACCTGTGACAGACGAATCTCCACCCAGTTATCTAGAGAGAGTCAAGACAGGACACAGTACACACCACCCAAGCCTAGTGACTGCCAGTCTGTGTCATACCTTCATACGTATGAGATGTACGGTTTTACAGTGTAAGTATTCCTCCCCTTGCTAGTAATCTAGTTAGTAAGTTCATTGGGGGGGATTGGCTTCACCATCAAGTGAGTGAGAGAGAGACCGTGTGCTTCAAGGAAGAGGGAGGTGACGGAGCAATAGGATCCCAACCCCTGACCTTTTCAGCATTTCAGGTGATAGAGAGACACCGTGCGCCACAGACCTTCAGTGTTAGGTGAGAGAGAGAGACTGTGCACCACAGAGCTTTAGTGTTAGGTGAGAGAGAGAGAGACACTATGTGCCACTGAGCTGCAGTGTGAGGTGAGAGAGAGTTTGGTGTGCCTCTGACTGCTTGACAACTTTGTGAAAATAATATTTTCAAAATGTCGATACGTTTTGTGAAATATGACTTTTTCAAATTGCCCGAAATGCCAGCTCATGCAAGCGTAAAAATGATAAACAGGAGGTTTTTTTTGGAACTGATATGTTTTTATTAGGTGTATTTTTTATTTGAGAGTTAAAGGAAACCAGCCTACAGTGTGTGTGACAGGTGCAGCAGCAGTATCACAATCACCAAAATGGCATTCATTCTCTGCAAAAATTGAAAAAGAATATCAGAATGTTTAAATTAAAAAAAACGAATACTGATATAGCCGAATATTTGGGTTCTGCCCTAAAAGACATGCTGTCATTCCCCAGTCTCACTACCTGCTGGCCGCCAGCTGTTTTTAGTCCTGAAACTTCTTCCTCCACCATTGGGTGTTACTGTGTCTTTAAGTTCAGGTGCCTGCTCCACCAGTAGAGTATGGTTCTAGTTAGCACCTTTATTTCTAAAAGTGCGCAACAGCTCACTCTGCCGTTTCTTTGATCATATGTGTAGAAATCACTGGAGCCTTTTCTTCTTCCTTTCTCTTTAATGTGCTGGGAGAAAAGATGATTCATTTTAGCGTAGCATGAGCCACCATCATCCCAGGTGGCTGTAGAGTCCACAGATTGCTCGCGTACATAGTTACACTGGAGACGAGAACAAAACAACAAAGGGAGACAGACGTATTTACACCTTTTCAAAATCATCCCAGTGCGCGTCTCAAAAATCAGACTTCAATCCCATTCAGTCTCCTGCCACTTTCATACCTGCAAAATATAATCAACAAAATACGATACAATGGAAAAATCAAATAAGAGGACAGCTGTTAAGGATTGTTTTGTCAAATATTATTTCCAAGGTCAAGAAGTAACTTCTTAACTTTAAGCCAACGCTGATGAGAAGTTATTGGATAAAAAGCTTTCATGTCAACAAACTGGAGGCCTCTCTTTCTCCTTCTCTCTCTCTCTGTACAGGAAAGCTGCAGACAGAAGGGCCTGGTGCAGTCATGCAGGTGTGTGTGTGTGTGTGTGTGTGTGTGTGTGTGTGTGCGCGTGTGTTCAGTATGCAGTTGTGTGTGAAGTTTGACTCTGTTGTGAATGTGTGTGTGTGAGTAGCTTCGCAGGGCTGGGAGGAGCTGCAGTGTGTAAGTAGGACAGTGCTGACTGATGCTGCTACCTGAATAAAAGCAAAGAGTCAAACACTCGGCTGTTACTTTGTTTCATAATTTCATGAATATAAATTTAGCCTTGTGAACCCAAAGTAGAGAGGGATCTGTGTGAGTGCTCACTGTTACACTTCACACAAACACTGTCGAATAGTACACTTTGTGTATTTATACTTCCAGGGATTCCCAGGAGTTTAACGTCTCTCTGAGTTAAAGGGGCACTCCGCTTTTTTCACAAAGTCAGTTTAGACATCAAAGAGCCAATAAAAACAGTTATATAATGTTTCTGTGTCTCTGGAGAAGCTTTGTGCAGTCAGGCTGAGGGCATCTAAGGAGAGATGTTGCTGTGTTGCATCATGGGAAATGTAGGATCCAGTGTTTTTGTAGCCTGTGTCATATTAGGGACAACAAACTTACATGCAACTACCAGAGAGAGAGAGGGGTGTAAATCACACGTCATTACAGAACGATATATCGGCTGTTCAGAACTTTCCACTGGAGACGTGTTTGGAACGACGACGAAGACGGTGCACAATTCGCACTTCACTGAATGTGAATTCCAGTTGTGTTATATTGCGAGTCTTTTTGTCAGTGCACAGCAGATCAGATTAGCTGTAACTGTATAACCTTGTTTTAAATTACAGGTAAGCATACAGATTAACAAATATGGAGAATACTGTACAATAATACCAAACCTGTCACCAATATTATACATTTCAGCTAGCCATAGATACATTTCATTTATATGTTATATATATACCATATTTCTAAAGTAATGTTGTTCAGATAACATGTAAATGAGCTGAGTTTCTTATCAGGAGGAGGAGAGGACCATGGATGGTGTGAGACCTAGGAAGGACCACTGCCGAGCTCCAGACCGCTGTTTGATACCAGCAGCTGTGCTAGTGACATTTCTGGTGATGTTGGGTAGACAACACCAGGTATGTTAAGCAAAAACATGTTCGTTTCCTAAACTGGCCAAGTGTTTTTTATGTTTAACCCTTGGAAACATGAACAAATTGACTTGATTTTGTTAGAAAAAAAAAAAAAAAGTCGTAAGAAGGCAGTGAGCAAGAAGATGGCAACGAGCATCTCATAAGAAGATGTCACCCTAAATGTAGCAAGAAAATTACTAAGTATAAGAAAATCACCAATAAAATAGTGAAAAAAAGAAAAAAAACTATCAAGGAAATTACCTCAAAAAATAATGCCCAAAAATTTGAAAAATTCTTTAATATAATTTTAAATACATAAATATATGCAACTTTGATCATTTTAAGTGTAGTTTTACAGCCTTTTTTCCCCATAGATTTTTAAAATCATTTTCTAAATCTACAAATTTCTAGCAATTTCGGGAAGCATTTCTAATCAAGTTGCTTGCCTTTATCCCAATGTTTTCAAAAGATATCCAACCAATATGCTCAGGGTTCAAAGATTTAAAAACTAAAAGAAAATTGAAGTTTATGTTAATTCTAGTTTTTAAAGGGGTTAAACTCACCACATGTTAACCACATTGTTGGAACTTAAAACTGAAACATAAAGTGTAGTATTTCAGCTTATTCATTACATATGACCTGTTCAAATCTAACATCTGTTTGCAGAAACATGTAATGCCGATGTGAAGATTGGGTGGATAATAAATATGCGCTTCAATATCCATATGAATAAATATGCTATATTTAGCTGTAGTTGAGACCTCTGATATTCCATTTTTAATTTATGTTATTTAATTATGTCCTCCAGCATTGTATATGTAAATCAACACATAGAGCGCCCGAGAGGCTTCATTGATCAGATTCAGTTGATTTAATGATCAGTGTTTTCAGCTCCATCATGCTTATCCTCGCTATTTTGTATTGTGCAATATTTATAGCATATTACAACACTCATTACACAGAAATCAAAATTTGTTTGTGTATTGTTTTTGGAAAAAAAAACATCTGCCAAAAGAATAAATGTAATGGTATCAAAGCAGTTTCAGTTATGAGGAAAGGGACTTTAAGGGTATCTTTAAACTGATTCTGTGATGATCACTACAAATGAACTTTTGTACTACTTTTGGATGGAGTTTTTATTTACCATCTCTGATGCCAAATTTATTCCAGCATTATCTCCAGCCTATAGAGCTGCTGTTGAGATATGTGAGTCTGAATGGACAGTGGGCTGACCTGACGAAATGAAAAGAGAGCAGGGAGAGCGGAGCACCCAGTTTATCAGCTCCCTGGAGTCTGACTGTCCCCTGTAGAGCCATCCCTTAACTCCCCTTTAATGAAGGTCTCACGACACCATTTCTCTTATCGGATAGGCTATTAAAAGTTTTAGAGGAGCCGCTCATTAATTCAATTTAAAATTTAATGCATGAATTTCGGCTGACTTTTGGATAATGAATTTGGAGGACTGGATGAAGTTAGCATCACAGTGATGTACTGTGGCCTTTGATAGCACAAGGGGAGATTTTTAAGGGTGTAAATACACATACAGCTGTTTGGTCTAACAGTGCACATTGACATGTTAACTGGAGCTTCATCGGAAAACCTTTGTGTTAGCCAGAGGAAAACCGCACCCTGTCAAGGGTACTGTAAAAATTACAGTTAAAGGCATCACAGGCACCTATGATGTTTTTCCAATTTTTATTGAATTATAAATAATATGAAAATGTCAAATGTTAATAACAAACATGGCTGCACTTTCAAATAATGAGGTAAATGTATCTAAAAGTAATCCCTGTTAACAAAAAACTGTAGGCTTCAGATTGTTCTGAATCTGTTTTGGGCATTGTTTTCTACTTGGCTACTTGAGTACAGCTCATGACAAATATCTTTATTTCTTTACGTTAAGTAGTCTACGCTGCTACATGTAGCTACATGCTAACCTGGAAACATTGGAAACCTGTAATCTGGTTGTTGATGTTGTTAAATTCTCAACAGTTGAGGTCATGTTCCTGCTGGAACATGTCTGGATGTGTTTAAAATATGTAATTAGTAAAAAATATTTCATGGTAGAAAGTGCCGCTATTTGCCATTACAATAATGTCCTGGATGCATGTACACTGCTACATGTAGTTACATGCTAACATCAGGGAAACCTAATTTGTTTGCTGATGTTAATTTCATGATTTTGCGTCATATTCTTGCTGCGACATGTCCCATTGTGTTTAGAAGCTTTTAGTTGTCATTTTTTTCATGTTAGAAAGTGCTACTATCCTCCGTTGTAGCCATTTCCTGGCTGCGCGTTCATTGCTAGATGTGGCTACAAGCTAATGTCAGAGAAACATGTAATCATTGTTGCTAATGATTTTAATTTTTCCCCTATTCCAGATCATATTCCTGATGGAAAATGTCCGGTTTTGTTTTGAAACTGTAACTGGTGAATTTTTATGGTGAAAAGCACCGTCATTCTCCATTTCCAGTCCCAACTCAACAGCAATGTCTCTCTCCAGAAATCATGACCCAGTTACTCAGGATAATCCACAGACGTTGTTGTACTCAGTTTCTGTTAGGAACGAATTCCTTTCCTCTGAATTACACCCGCAAACTATATCAATGTGCAGAAGAAGTTTGCATCTACTCATGAGCTGTAACATTAGCAGGCACAGTGGTGCTAGCAGTAGATGCAAGCTTTCTTCTGCACTGTAATACGGTTAGAGGGTGTAGTTTGTTAGAAAAAGAAAATAGTTCCTAAATTAAACTACTCACAACAAGGTCTATGAATTACCTTGAGCTCTTGAGTTTTTCAAATGTACATTTTTTTGGAGCACCACAAGATAAGTGGCATCCAGTTTCATTATATTGTTGAGAAGGCAGACTCTCTTCGGCCAATATCTCCAACACTCGGAAAGTTAAACCAAATCAGTCTAGATTGATAAATAGCACAACAGCTAAGAGAAAAAAAAATGTAGTTTTGATTTGGGGGTAATCTGTCCCTTTGAAAATTTGACCAGATGATGCTGCTTGATAAAAAGTCTGCAGGTCAACAGTTATAACCAATCATCCTTAGGAACACATTTTGTGCCAATTCAGCCAATAATTGTTGAGATATTTCAGTCTGGACTGAAGTGGTGGACAGAAAGAGTGGCCACGAGCCATGCCATGGCTAAAAAGTCTGGGAGGTCAAACTGTCAAGTCAGAAAGATGTCAAGATAAGATGTGTGTGAGGATGAAGTTTTAGCTCAGTTATCATCCCTTTTTCCCCGTCTTATAAGAAGTTCAGCTCTAAAATGAGGTAATATTTCAAAACTTAAATCATGAGGAAAGAGAAAAAGCCTTAAGGGACCTGACATGTTTAATGTGATGGTCTCTGTGGTGGCTGCAGGGCCCTCCGCCGACGAGCTCACTTGAGCCTCAGGCTGTGTGGTCTGAAGGATGACTCTGCAGCAAGGACACACGCACACACACACACACACACAGAGCTGTGGAGCACCAAACAAGATACCGTGGCTTTAAGGTAGCAGCTGATCAGCAGCAGGACTCATTTATTCACACATCTAGCAGTTCGTTCAAGACAAAACACTGAATTCTGATTGATCATTTTACCAACTTTATAAAGGAGTGACGCACTCAGTGATTGATTTCCTGCTTTCTTCAAACACACCGTAAGCTTTACTGTCTCCAGTCAGTCATTTATATACGCCGGCATAAAAGTGTTTCTCGTATAAGCCAAACAGTTTGATTGATATTTGGCTTTATATGCCGCAATTAATGTTATTTCAGTCTGGAGTGAGAAAATGGCAGTCAGTCTTTATGTTCTCTTTATGCTCTCATGGTGAATCGTGGTTCCACACTGACACCTAGCGGTCATATTCTAGTCCTCTGTATTCTTTTTTTTAGCAATTAACCTCCATAGTTTTGATGCATTGGTGGCACAAGATTAAAAAATATGCAGCAAATGCACGTTCCAAATGTGTTCTTCCACAAAAGCACACCATGATGTCTGTGAGGAAAATGCTGCAGCAGCTTCTTGCTTAAGAGAGCAAAAGCCAGTACAGGGCATCAGATTTTAACTTCACACAAGCATAACTTCTTGTAACATTTTGTGGTCAACAAAATCTCGTGGGTAGTCTGTTTAGTGCCGTATACAATCTGATGCATTATGATACAAAAGCGCCGCGATAAATACAGCCTCAAAGATGGCCAAAGAACCAGAACAAGTCCTCACTGACACCAAAATCCTAAAATGAAAAAAGCTTTGTCAAGGTCATATTTAGAAAAGGGCTATTCTGGATGAAATGATGCAAAGTGTTAAGTTGAGAGTTCATTTAAAACCTGTCTGATGACCCAACTTCTTGTGTTTCCTGACCTTTCAGACTTCTTTTCAATGATGTCATCATCATCCCACATCCCAAGCATTAACTCTGTAAGTGCCATCTTATTATTTATGTTAGAAATGATGGGAAAAAAAAGAAAAGAAAATGTAAGCATGACAGTCTATCTTTCTTTTGTGGGAAAAAGCAAAATAATCTACAAAATGTACAACCACTAACTTCTTCCAGATGTTTCAAAATATTTCTTAAGGTCTTGAGGTCAACGAATAGGACTTACCTCAAATGTCCTCGTGATCTCACAAGTTATCACTCCGAACTCGTCACATGGTGCCACTCTTTCAACCCATGACGTTTTAGGTATCCTTCTGCATCAGCTGTTTACGCTGCGGGATGCTGTTACCGTGATGTCAAGAAATGCACATAGTGGAAAGAAGCTGCATGGTCCTTATATTTGCACAACAGCCCAGACTTTCACAATGGTCAGAATTAGGCTCCAGTTGGATGTAAAAGGTGGATTTTGGCATCATGCCCGTAGGCAGAAAGCGGTGACAGAGCAGCGCTACTTGATGAGTTCGGAGTGAGACCAGGCTGGACCACAGTGTGGCATTTCTGTAATGTGACACAAACATGGGCTTAAAGGACAGAAGGGTGGGGAGGTGGATGGGTCACACAAATAACTTTGTGGGCGAGTCCGGACTTTCACCTCCCGTATGGATGAGTGGGGTTTTCTACACCTTACCATGTGCCTCTTTGTCTAAACCTAACCGTGTGTGGCTTTGTTGCCTAAACCCAACCATGGTGACTATATTAGGCTTTTAGACGGGGTGGATCTTTTGTCAAACCATTTCCATATCAAAGACTGAATTGTAATTACACGGCAACCTTCCTTGCATTCGCCATGTAAACTGGCGATATGCCAACCCTGTGAGAACAGTGACGTCAAGGCCGCGCTCAGTGCGTATGCATCATGATTTAGACGAACAGCCGTGCATGAGCAGGACAACAATAACAACAATGGCGGACTACCGAGCTGTTACACCACCAACTACTGGCCTGACATGCATATGGCAGCATTTTTTTTTTTTTTTTGCAGATCCATGTACACGATCATCTTCACAGTGTTATGATATGGATGCAGATGTTTTTTTTAAAGTAAAGGAAAGAATTTTACGTTTTTAGTGGGATTGTTCTCGTCTAAAAGTGGCCAGTGTTCCTTTTTGAGGCGGAATCAATAATTATGAGAACACACATCCATTTTATTTAATGTCAGTGAAGCAGTGTGCTTCTTAGTCTGGAAGACTGTGGCGATGAAGAAAGGAGGAGGCAGGGAAACAAAACATTTTAAGAGAAATGGAACGTAACAGCTTCAGAAGAAGAGAAGTTTCCTCCAGAGGGAGAAAGAAGCAGCGAAGGAGAGCAGAGAACTGGAGGATGAACAGCAGCTGAGGGTTTAGCACCAGCGGGCGCCCCCGCTCCACACTTGACGAGTGTTTACAGATGGCCGTGACAGGGGGTAGGTAGGGCAACGGTGGCGTGATGCTGGGTGCTGTCTCCCAGAGGGCCGAGCGCAGTCTCCTCACGTAGAACCATAATGGAGATTGTCTGGAGCGGGTCGATGGAGGCAATCAATCACCGTCTGCAGGCCTTCCCTCATGGACAGCACAGCCAGCAGCAACATGCACACAGTTCATTACCAAAGCCAAACTGTTCCTCCTACATCCCATCCCCAGAGAGAACACCATCACCATTTCCTCCTCTCTGTAATACCTGTGTGTGATTTTAATCCCATATGGGTTTTTACAATAGGTAAGGTAAGAGCAAAGAACGCCAGCATCCACACATTCAGCCGAAGAAGGGAGTCCTCAGACATTCATCACAACACGCCGCACCTGTATTCAGTGTTTGAGGGATTGCTTTGACATTTTTGAAATTGCTGTGGCATTTTATGAATAGCTTTGAGTGTGCCGAGGCTGCTGTTCTTTGTTACTGCTGTGATTTTGAGACCTGACTTCACAGCATGAGGGAAATTACTCAATTTCTGCCACTCGCTGAGCACAGGAGCCACTGATGGAAAATCTAAAATATTTGGACGTATGTCACTGCCAGGAAGCAAAGCAGAGGTGTTGAATTCATGTTGGTTCACTGGACACATGCAGTGTGATCTCAAGTGGGCCGAGCCAGTAAAACCTTTGCATAATGCATAGATTGTTTTTTTAGTATTTTAGTATAAATTAGTCTTTTCTGAAAATGTTTACTATAAGTTACTATTAGACCTTCTTCAGGTTGACCTATCACGTCATACTAAACAAGTCAGCAAGCAGCCAACGGGTTGCATGCCACACTGTGAAAACATGGGTTACTCTTTGTACTTTTAGTAGTGTAGTGGATGATCAAGACAACTCTTGATAAGAAGATACGCAAATGCCTACACAAAACTGAGACTTTTTTTGGAGATTCCGTAGATGACCCTCGGGGTCAGCTAATGGACCTAACTGCCTTGTTGAACTTACGACTCTTGTGAGCAGAACTAAATTACGACAGATTTTATTGCCCGACCGATAGTTTGAGTTAACTTATGAATCATTTGGGGCAAGGAGCTGTCAACTGAGCTCCTGCAAAGACTCAAGGAGACATCAGGAGATCTCTACATCATAGAAACCGACAGTTTATGTCTTTGTTGCACAACCAACACGTGACATACCCGCACATCTCCGGACTGTAAGAGAGGACCACGTTAACTGATGTTCATATTCAAAGCAAAACGTACTTTGAAATGTTGTGTGGAGATTTCATACCTACAGAACTGGAACTTTGCTCACCTGCCGATTTTTAAACCCAAACTCACAAACACAAGCTGTGCCTGTGCCTGTGCTGTGCCTGTGTGTGTGTGTGTGTGTGTGTGTGTGCGTGCGTGTGCGTGTGTGTGTGTGTGTGTGTGTGTGTGTGTGTGTGTGTGTGTGTGGAGGGGTGTGACCTTTCGTAACCCCCTGCCAGCAGCGTGCTACACACTGAATGGAAAGACTCTTTTGATATCCATCTCCTCTATCTTATCTTAATTATCCGTCCTTTACACTGTTGTGTGCAGCTGCTGTATTGTTTTTCTAATTATAGGTTTTGTTGATAGACGTTTGGTCATATTAAGTACTTTCATACTTTGTTAAAGATTCTATTTGAGTAAAGGTACACAAGCACCAGCATCAAAATACAACAACCTTTAATTATATCAGTGTTTTGACACTGTGGTGTTACACTTACTTATTTTCACACATATTCATTACATTTGTTAAACGTGGTTAATACTGTTTGATTTAGTTAATGATCTGCCAAATAATTATTTGTTTTCTCAGTGTTTGGTTTCGATTAGCAGAGGAGAGCGTCATGGTTTCAAATATTGAAGATTTAAAGGCCTGTAGTGAACTTTATCAACACTTTAGATCTAGACAGTTAAAACAGTAGAAGTGATAGAAGGGAGGAGTGTATTTTTCCCGCCTTAACGGTCAAGCACCACACCCCTTTTTTCACAGGAGTTATAACCGCAGTGAAGTCGAAGGACTTTGGTCTTTTGGCTTTTTGCGTTTTTGGGTTTTGTGCTTTTGGACTTAGTATATAGTCGATTTACCAGTCGATCTTCGTTCCTACCCTCACCTATGGTCACGAGCTTTGGGTAGTGACCGAAAGAACTAGATCGCGGGTACAAGCGGCCGAAATGAGTTTCCTCCGTAGGGTGGCTGGGCTCTCCCTTAGGGATAGGGTGAGAAGCTCGGTCATCCGGGAGGAGCTCGGAGTAGAGCCGCTGCTCCTCCGCATTGAGAAGAGCCAGATGAGGTGGCTCGGGCATCTAATTAGGATGCCTCCAGGACGCCTCCCTGGTGAGGTGTTCAGGGCACGTCCCACCGGTAGGAGGCCCCGGGGAAGACCCAGGACACGCTGGAGAGACTACGTCTCTCAGCTGGCCTGGGAACGCCTGGGTCCCAGGAAGAGCTGGATGAAGTGGCCGGGGAGAGGGAAGTCTGGGTTTCCCTGCTTAGGCTGCTGCCCCCGCGACCCGACCCCGGATAAGCGGAAGAAAATGGATGGATGGATATATGCAATACACTTGAGATGTCAAACTCAAAGCCACTCAAGGTGTAATAATATTTGGCCCACAAGATAATATCAAATGTCTATTAGAGCTGGCCCACCTGTGTATAGCGCATGCACCACTAATAGTACAAATCCCTGAATGCACTGCAAGTGCATTGGCGCGTCGTTCAAGACTATAATACATCCATGGTTCAAGACCTGCAGGCGTCCCTTCCTCCTCTGTTGACATTCATCAGCAACCTCATGCTGTCAGTCACCTTTGGCAAATTTAAGCTATCCCTCCCAAAAAATGGCCAAACAAAAGGTGGACTTTGACAATAGGAGCTTTCGAAACAGGTGGCAGGCAGAGTATCAACAGACCTGGTTGGATTTTCATTAATGAAAATTAGTATTACTTTTTTGGTTGTTTTGTTGTTGGCCTGTGAAAAAAGGTTTCCATTGAAAATGAACTCGAAACAGATAGAGAGAGGGACATAAGAATTTTTTTTATTCTATTTTATTGTATTTAAACGAAAATAATAAACGAATGCCACTGATGTGTCTTTTATTTTTAATTTGATTTCTCTTGTGTTTATAATATGAATGAGCTTTGCTTGTTCCAGATTCAGTGTTTAAGCAAAACTTGAGCATGTTTTCCCTTCTCTCCAGATATATAATGATAAACTTTTTCATATGGAAACAAACTTAATTGTAGTCAATCTTTCAATAAATATTGAGTCTGCCCCCTGACTTTGTCCAACTTCTTAATTTTGGCCCACTGTGTCCATGTGTTCGACACCCCTGCCTTAATGGAAGAAATTACACTTAGTACTTACTTAAGAAAAAGTCAGATAAAATACATTTTGCAGTCCTATCGGGTTAAAGTTAGGGAATTAAAAAAACAGCATAACCTCCCCAGTGAAGAAGTGTCGACCCCACAGCAACTGCAATGAGTTCTGTACCTGATACATATGCGCCCTCTAGTGGTTAAAGATTAAACCTGCAAGTCTTTGGCATGGCAGGTGTTCTTCAAAATGCTATACTATGACTTTTTTGACATTTAGAACGATAAATTTTTCAGCCATTTTTTCCACATGCCATAGTATGGCATTTTGTGACATAATATAATATGACATTTTTCAACATTTTAAATGTTGACTGCTCTTTTGAAATTCTATACCAAAACCATCTTAAAAATGCTATATTGTAACTTTTTTTGACATTTAGAACGATGAATTCCTAACCCAAACCCCGACCCTGACTCCTTATCTAACCCTACTATAGTTAGCCATTTTTTAACGTTTTAAATGTTGACTCTTTGGACCGTTCTGTTGAAATTCTACACCATAAACTTAATCCAAATGCCGCACTATAAGTTTTATCAGCATGTGGAACAATGACTTTTTGGACTATTTTTATTACAACATTTGAATTGTTGACTTTTGGACCATTTCCTTCACATTCTATATTATAATTTGGAACAATGAATTATTCAACCATTTTTCTACATGCTATAGTATGGAATTTTGCGGTAAACTATAGTATGACCTTTATCGACATTTTAACTTTTGACTTTTTTGACATTTAGAACAATGGCATTTTAATAGAAAAAAAAAAGATTTTTTGGACCATTTCTTCCACATTCTATATAACAATGTTCTTAAATGCTATACTGTGACTTTTTTTTTTTTTTTGGAACGATTAATTTTTCGACTATTTTTTCCACATGCTATAGTATGGTGTTTTGCGACATAATATAGAGAAGACAAAGTGTTGCTCTGCCAACTTTTGGTTCTAAAAACATTCTGAGAATGGTACAATGCAACCAACGCAATGTTTCAGTAATGTTTTTGGGCACAAGTTTTCATTTTGTTCCCAGGAAGTTTAAAAAAAAAATTGTCTGCAATCTCAGGCCTCAATAACATGTTCTACATGTTGCTTTGAAAATGTTCTTCCTTTGTTGTCATGTAACATTGTGGGAACGTTTTATGAAAGAACATTGTATGATCTGTCACCTCTCAAAATCATCAAAACAGCCTCAGAATGTTGCAGTTATAACGTTACGTCTTAGTTGGCATTTAACCTTATGGGGACATTATTTATTAAACATGCTTAAAACATTCTTTGAATGTTAGCCAATGTTGTGGGAACACTCCCTGCTAGCTGGGTAGACCTTGATGCAGCTAAACTTGCAGGACTCTTCATACTTTGTTACTGCACAGTGTGAGAAAGTCACGAAGTGAGTAAATCCTTCATTATGTCCACTCATCGTCAGCTTTATGCCAGATCTGAAGTTGAAAACTCCATTTCTGCAAAAAGAAAATGCCTGGGGGTTAAGATATCTATGAGTCTGAGGTCAAATAAAGTTCCATGATGCAATTGCTTGTCGTTTTCACATGATATGCATTCTTTTTTTCTACCCAGACTCCGGCTCATATCCAGTCGGGACCTGTTGGCTTCGGCTTTCGGCAGTTGAGTGAGTGCTGCGAGTGAATCAGCATTCGTGGACTGATAAAGAGAGTCAGTGTGAAAGAGCACAGAGGAGCCTGACTGTGATCACTCTGTCTGAAGTTCCATCCAAACACTGTCTGCTTACTACACAACCAAGGCGTGAACGCTGAGGTACTGTCGGCTTTTTGCAGCTTTTGATATACTGCAGTCACACACAACAAGTTTTTGGAATGCATTGCTTTAGTTTGTGCTTATCCTACAGGGTTTGAATGACGAGGCAGATTTTATGTGAAGGAATAATGCATGTAAAAGACAAAAAAACAGAAAATAAAGTCAATTCTGAGCAAATTAGCCTGCTTTCTTTCGAAAACACTGGAGGGCGGCGAGCATCTTAGTAAGAAATTGCCCAAAAATTAGACATTAGACATTACGAAAGTCACCTGAAAACAGGAAAAAATGAAAGTGCCAAAAAATATGTATATATATTTTCTTCTTCTTTTTCAGTAACATAATTTGAAATATATAATTAAGAGAATTGTAAATATATTTTGTGGACATTTTTCCTTTTTCATTTCCATGCCAACTTTTTCTTTTTTTATTAATAATTTTAGGATTTATTTATTATTTATTTACTGATTGATTTATCTTTGCGGTTAGCGGATTTTTTTTGCCAAATTGCTCATTATGTTTCTCCTCTTTTGAAAGAAATCAGACCAATTTTCTCAGGTTTCAGACATCTAAATGCAGCACAAGAAAAATGTGGACAGTCCAGGTGTTAAAGGGTTAAATTGAAGCTGAAATGTTTGTAGCATAAAAAAGCTTGCACATGCTTTATGAGATGCACACAAGAGTTAACATACTGATATGGTAGCATACTGTTTGTGATACACAGAAATGTTTATGCTGACACACAGTAACCACTATGGGCAGCACAAAAAGAACATTTGATTAATTTGGTTTTGAATACTCAAAAACTGAATGAATGAAAGAATGAATGAATGAATATGTGGATAAATAGATTGTGCAGTTCTGGTAAAAGCAGTGTTCATGTGGTTAAAGTGTCACTGCATCTGCTTCTCCAAAGCTAAGAAGATAAAAGTGTGAGCCGAGTCTACTCTTCTGGGTCAACAGTGGTATGGGGTCACGTATTTGTGTTCCACAGAGATGGGAGACCCAGAGGCGACTGAGGAAGCCTGACAGGAGGCACTCATGGTGGGTGAACCGAAGGCCAGTACTTCAAAAGGGGGTCGACACACTGCTGCTGAGAACAAGAACAAAAGAAGTAGAGATCATGATCAGCGAGCCACACGTGTCCAGTGGTTTTACACTGACTATAATGACTGACAGCCACCTGTCAAGCAGTATATGGTAACATGTTGAAAAAAAAAAAAAGAAATGGCAATGTTAAACACATATGTTCTTGTGTTTTGTGAACTTGTACAAATATGCCATAGTATAGTAGGTCATATAAAAGTCAACTATGGCTCTATAGACAAACTATACTATTACTTTATTATAGCATACTGTACTATGAAATTTTAATAACTTACTTAACTATAATTTTTAAGTGTTATTATGAGAGAAAGTTTGTTTTCCAAAACTGCACAAAAAAGTTATAGTAAAGTATGTCATCCAAAATTGCACAAAAACTTCATAGCACTGTATGTTGTCAAAAAATTGCACAAAAACTTCATAGTATTGTATGCTGTCCAAATCTACACAGAAACTTCATAGTATACTATGTCTTCCAAAATGGCACAAAAAGTCCATAGAGTAGTATGTTGTCCAAAACTGCACAAAGACTTCATAGTATAGTATGTCCTATAAAATATTTTTTAAAAAAATCATAGTATAGTATGTTATCCAAAATGGCACAAAAAGTCATAGTATAATATGTCGTCCAAATTTAAAAAAAAAAAAAAAAAAGTATAGTATGAAATAAGTATAAGTAAATAAGTATACTATGAAAATAGTATAGTATGATGTCCAAAACTGCACAAAAAGACAGCATAATATCTGGTATGTATGTATGTCCTCAAAAATATATTTTAAAAATTCATAGTATAGTATATGGTCAAAAACGGCACAAAAATGTCAAAGTATAGTTTGTCGTCCAAAATGGCAAAAAAAAAAAAAAAAAAACATAGTATATGTCATCCAAAATGGCAGAAAAATTATATAGCATAATATGTTGTCCTTATTAGTATAATATGTCTTCCAAAATGGCACAAAAACATTGTCATCCAAAATATAAAAACAAAATCAAAGTATAGTATGTTGTCCAAAATGGCACAAAAACGTCATAGTATAGTATGTCGTCCAAAAGTGCAAAAAAACCCAACACATAGTGTAGTATGTCGTCCAAAATGACACAAAGATGATATAGTGTAATATGTCGTCCAAATTTTTTTTTAAAAAGTCATAGTATTGTATGCTGTCCAAAACTGAACAAAAAGACATAGCATAATATGTGGTCCCAAAATGGCAAAGAAATATCGTAGTCTTGAATGTTGTCCAAAATGGCACAAAAAAGACATAGTATACTATGTCATCCAAAACTGCACAAAAACGTCGTGGTATAGTATGTTGTGCAAAATGGCAAAAAAACCCAAACAAACACATAGTACAATATGTCGTCCAAAATGACACAAATACGTTATAGCATAGAATGCCGTCCAAAATGGCACAAAAAGTATATACTATACTATGTCATCCAAAACTGCACAAAAATGTCATAGTATAGTATATTGTCCAAAATGGCAAAGAAAAAAACCACACAGTATAATATGTCACCCAGAATTTAAAGAAAAATGTCATAGCATAGTATGTCATCCAAAATGGCAATAAAACACATAGTATAGTTTGTTGTCCAAAATGACACAAAAATGTCACAGTATACTATGTCATCCAAAACTGGACAAAAGAATCATAGTATAATATGCTTCTTTCTTTTTATTTATTTTGGACCACATACTATACTATGACATTTTTATGCAGTTTTAGAAGCATATTATACTATGTCATTTTTGTGCCATTTTGGATCATTTTTAACGACATTCTATACAATGGCATTTTGGGTAATTTTTGACAACATGCTATACTATGATGTTTTTGTACCATTTTGGACCACACACTATACTATGAAAGACACATTATAGCTTGAAGAGACACATCATAGTATAGCATGTTGAAAAAAAGGCCAAAAACGTCATTTTATACCATGTCGAAAAAATGGCTGAAAACCAGTGTAGTATGTTGAAAAACATCAAATTTTGACATGTTGAAAAAATGTCTGACAACGAAATATTATAGCTTGTACAACCCGTCATATTATAGTATGTCAAAAAAAAGGCCCAAAACATCATAATATAGCATTTTTTTAAAAAATGGCTGAAAAAGACACATAGCTTGTAGAGACATGTCATAGTATAGAATGTTGAAAAAAAGGCCAAAACTTCACAATTTAGCATGTCAAAAACATGACTGAAAACGATTTATTATAGCGTGTCAAAAAAACATCTAATTCTACATGTCGAAAAAATGTCTGAAAAGGAAACATTACAGTTTGGGATCAAAATGTGTATCAGCCATAATATCTGTATTGTGTTAACATTACAGAGCTGTACTCATTGTACTACTTGTGTTTTCAGTTGCTGGAAGCGAGGAGAGCTGTCTTGGCCAAAGAAGAATTGGATGCTTGGAGAGGAATCACAATAGACATGATATCAGATGAGGACGATGGCACAGCTGATGGAAAGCTGCGTGGATTGTGAGGCCACCATTCTTTAGAAGCCAGGAGTTATCTAAACTATGTGCTATTCTTCAGGAGAGAAGGAAGGGAACTCAACACCACAAAAGGCTGCGTATTGGGTCACCGGCACCGACTGAATATGACCACGAAAAAGAAAATACATTTCAAGCATCTGATGTAATAAGTACAACTCTGTGTTGCTTTTCTTAGAAGAAAGCTTTACTTTTTTCAATATGTTCTTGACAAATGCGCATTTTTTCTCAATGAACTGATATTGTGACAGGTGTAGTCTTCAGTAACTATATAATAATGTGAATGAAAATTGGCAAATTTTGACCTGTTGAAAAAATGACTAACAAACACATATTATTGCTTTTAGAGACACGTCATTGGTCAGTATGTCCAAAAAAAGGCCAAAATCATCATAATATAGCATGTTGAAAAAATGGCTGATGACAACATAGTATAGTATGTTGAAAAGCATAAAATTTTGACATGTTGAAAAAAATGGCTGACAACAAAATATTATAGCTTGCACAGACACGTCATAGTATACAATGTCGAAATAAAAGGCCAAAAATGTCATAATTTAGCATGTCAAAAAAATGGCCACAAACCGCATAGTATAGTATGGTATGGTGATGCCATAGAAAATAATTTTCTAATAATACAAATCAATAATCATGAGTAATGGTACTGTGTAATATGATTCAGTAATTTCATCAGGACTTAAGAGTCTTTCCCTGTATCCAGTAAGTCTGTGTTAAGATATTGCAAGGGCGAAACCTTGTAGATGTTCTGACTATATCGATAGGCATAGCTGTGTGACATGTGAAATGTACTGTTTAACGGTGCGTACCCACCAAACGCGATTAAAAATGATCGCGCCTCAAGATTACATACAAAGTCAATGCAAAGACGCGATTTGACGCCTCATTTTGCCGGGCAACGCAATGGACGCGATTGCGCGGCGCGTTGGACGCGAAATTCGCGTCGCGTCCAACGCCTCGCGTCCAACGCTCGAGTTGAAATAATTGAACTTTTGCGGCGTCGTCGCGTGAAGACGCGCCGCGACAGCCTATCAGCGTTGAGATCGTCATCGACGTATGGACGTCCTGGTGTTCCCTCGCAAAATCTAATCAAACCGCCAGAAACAATGGAGGAGCAGCTTATCGTCGCCGTCACCACTCACCCAGAGCTGTACGACAGTTCCTGTCCCTTGTTGCAGGAGACGGTGGAACTCGCCGAGCTCACGCCGCCTCCGTAGGGTAGCATGCACCCAGAACCGACGTCGGCGCCTAGCCCGCAGACGACGCTGGGAACTTCTCCAGAGCAGGTGCGGTGCAGCGATCGTCAACGAGAGAATGACATGGCGGAAGAAATGTTGTTGTTTGGGCGGGCTCAACGCGCGGCGCGATTTCGTCGCGCGTCGAGTCCCATTTTGAGGTTTTTGTACGAGCGTCAAAACTGGAGCGTCCGGCGCGACGCGATTTCATTTGAGGCGCGATGAAATAATTTTTATCGCGTTTGGTGGGTACGCACGGTAAGGCTAAATGACTCTTCTGTTACTTGAAGTTTTTGGTATGTCTCTGTCCATGAACGTGTTGTGCCAAAAGCTTCTCTGATCAGATATATGTAATAAACATATATTCACATAAGGAATAACTGAGGCTCACAGAACACATTTCACTACTTCTTGAATTATTTCACAACTCGTCAAGTTATTTAACTATACATCAAGTTTGTGTTATTATTTACTAAATTAATTCACTGTTCATCGATTCATCAAGAGTAAAAACTTTTCCTCAACAGGCAAAAAATGTCAAATTTTGACATGTCAAAAAAAATGGCAGAAAACAACATATTATAGCTTGTAGAGTCGCGTCATAGCATACAAGGTCGAAAAAAGACTTTAAAGGTCATAATTAAGCATTAAGGAAAAAATGGCTGAAAACCTTATAGTATAGTATGGCAAAAATGTTAAATTTGACATGTCCAAAAAATGGCTAAAAACGATATTATACCTTCTAGAGTCGCATCATAGCATACAATTTTGAAAGGAAGCCAAAAATGTCATAACTTAGCATGTTGAAAAAATGGCCAAACTGCATAGTATAGATGGCGAAAGATGTCAATTTTTGACATGTCCAAAAAATGGCTGAAAACAACATATTATAGCTTGAAGACTTGCGTCATAGCATACAATGTGGAAAAAAAGGCCTAAAACGTCACAATTTAGCATGTGAAAAAAAGGCAGAAAACCGCATAGTATAGTATGGCTAAAAACATCAACTTTTGACAAGCCAAAAAAATTGCTGAAAACGGAAATTAGAGCTTGTCGAGTCAAGTCATGACATACAATGTCGGAAAAGCCCTAAAAAGCCATAATTAAGCATGTCAAAAAAGGGCCAAAAACCGCATATTATACTTTGTTGAAAACATCAAATTTGGACAGGTACAAAAAATGGTAGAAAACAACATATTATAGCTTGCAGAGTCGCATCATAGCATACAATGTTGAAAAAATGGCCTAAGACGTCATAATTAAGCATGTCAAAAAATGGCAGAAAACCACATGGTATAGTATGGCAAAAAATGTCAAATTTTGACAAGTCAAAAAAATGGCTGAAAATGACATTTTATAGCTTGTTGAGACACGTCATAGCATACAATGTTGAAAAAAAGGCAGAAATATCATAATTTAGCAAGTCAAAAAAAGAAAGGAAAACCAAATAGTATAGTACAGTAAAAAACTTCAAATTTTGACATGTCCAAAAAATTCCTGAAAACGACATATTATATCTTACAAGGTCGCGTCAAAGCATACAATGTCGAAAAAATGGCCTAAGACGTCATAATTAAGTATGCCCAAAAAAAGGACAAGAACCACATAGTATAGTGTGGCGAAAAACAGGCCTACAACTTCATAATTTAGCATGATGAAAAAATGGCATACAATGTCAAAAAAGGCCAAAAAGGTCACAATTAGCATGTCAAAAAAATGGACAAAACAAAAATTTTAGCTTGTCGAGTCGCGTCATAACATACAACATCAAAAAAAGCCCTAAAAAGCCATAATTAAGCATGTCCAAAAAAAAGGGCCAAAAACCACAGTGTACTTTGTCGAAAACATCAGATTTGGACAGGTACAAAAAATGGCAGAAAACAACATATTATAGCTTGCAGAGTCACGTAATAGCATACAATGTTGAAAAAAAGGCCAAAAGGGTCACAATTAGCATGTCAAAAAAAGGGCCAAAAACCACAGTGTACTTTGTCGAAAACATCAAATTTTAACATGTCCAAAAAATGGCTGAAAACGACATATCATACCTTGTAGAGTCCCATCAAAGAATACAATGTCGAAATAAAAGGCCTAAAAAGCCATTATTTAGCATGTCGAAAAATGGCCAAAAACCACATGATATAGTATGGCGAAAAAATGTCAAATTTTGATATGTCCAAAAAATGGCAGAAAATGACATATTGTAGCTTGTAGAGTCATGTCATAGCATACAATGCCCCAAAAAGAGGTCAAAATCGTCATATTTAGCACGTCGAAAAAATGGCTGAAAAAGACACATTACAGATTGTAGAAACACCTCAGTATAGTATGTCGAAAAAAAACCATAAAATTGCATGTCAAAAAATGGCTAAAAAGGAAATATTATAGCTTGTAGACACGTCATAATACAATTTGTCATAAAAAAGGCCAAAAACATCATAATATAGCATGTTAAAAAATGGCAGAAAACGACATAGTATAGTTTGTTGAAAATTGTCAAATTTTGACATGTCCAAAAAATGCGACATATTATTGTCTGTAGAGACACGTCATAGTACGGCATGTCAAAAAAAGGCCAAACACATCATAATACAGCATGTTGAAAAAAAAATGGCTGAAAACGACAACGTATAGTGTGTCGAACGTCAGATTTTACATGTCTAAAAAATGGCTGAAAAAGACATATTTTAGCTTGTAGAGACACATCATAGTACATTATGTCGAAAAAAATGGCAAAAACATCATTTTCAACATTGCCAGTAGAAAAATGGCTTAAAAGGAAATTTCATAGCTTGTAGACACGTCATAGTACAATGTCAGCAAAAGGGCAAAAGATTCACAATACAGAAGGTTAAAAAAAAGAAAAAAAAAAAAGAAAACAACATAGTATAGTTTGTCAAAAATTGTTATGTCTTTTGCAGCCATTTTTAGGCATGTCAAAATATATTATGGCTTGTATAGATATGTCATAGTATAATGCAAACAAAAAGGCCAAAAATGGCATAATATAGCATGTTGAAAAGGGGCTTAAAACGACATAGTATAGCTTGTAGAGAGACATCATAGTACAGCATGTTGAAAAAAAAGGCCATAAACATCATAATATGGCATGTCTAAATAGGGCTGAAAACAACATACAGTATTATAGCTTGTAGAGTCATGTAATAGCATACAATGTCGAAAAAAAGGCCTAAGACGTCATAACTACGCATGTTGAAAAAAGACCATAAACATCAGAGTATTGTACGTTTTAAAAATGGCTGAAAACAGCATAGTATAATATGTCAAAAAAAAAGTAAAATTTTGACATGTCGAAAAAATGGCTGCAAATGAAATATTATAGCTTGTAGATACACGTCATAGACAACTGAAAAGATAGAGCAGGATCAAGGATAAATGTAATTTCTTTTTTTAAACTTGACTAATAAATCTAACTTCTACAGTATTATATTATAAAAACTGTCTATGATATACACACGTGGACAAAATTGTTGGTACCCTTTGGTTAATGAAAGAAAAACTCACAATGGTCACAGAAATAACGTGAATCTGACAAAAGTAATAATAAATAAAAATTCTATGAAATTTAACCAATCAAAGTCAGACATTGCTTTTCAACCATGCTTCAACAGAATTATTTAAAAAAATAAACTCATGAAACAGGCCTGGACAAAAATGATGGTACCCCTAGAAAAGACTGAAAATAATGTGACCAAAGGGACATGTTAATCCAAGGTGTGTCCACTAATTAGCATCACAGGTGTCTACAATCTTGTAATCAGTCAGTGGACCTATATATAGGGCTACAGGTAGTCACTGTGCTGTTTGGTGACATGGTGTGTACCACAATCAACATGGACCAGAGGAAGCAAAGGAAAGAGTTGTCTCAGGAGATTAGAAAGAAAATTATAGACAAGCATGTTAAAGGTTAAGGCTATAACACCATCTCCAAGCAGCTTGATGTTCCTGTGACTACAGTTGCACATATTATTCAGAAATTTAAGATCCATGGGACTGTAGCCAACCTCCCTGGACGTGGCCACAGGAGGAAAATTGATGACAAATCAAAGAGACGGATAATAAGAATGGTAACAAAAGAGCTCAGAAAAACTTCTAAAGAGATTAAAGGTGAACTTCAAGGTCAAGGAACATCAGTGTCAGATCGCACCATCCGTCCTTGTTTGAGCCAAAGTGGACTTAATGGGAGATGACCAAGGAGGACACCATTGTTGAAAACAAATCATAAAAAAGCCAGACTGGAATGGAAAACTACATGTTGACAAGCCACAAAGCTTCTGTGAGAATGTCCTATGGACAGATGAGACAAAAATGAAACTTTTTGCCAAGACACATCAGCTCTATGTTCACAGACGCAAAAATGAAGCATATCAAGAAAAGAACACTGTCCCTACTGTGAAACATGGAGGAGGCCCTGTTATGTTCTGGGGCTGCTTTGCTGCATCTGGCACAGGGTGTCTTGAATCTGTGCAGGGTACAATGAAATCTCAAAACTATCAAGGGATTCTAGAGAGAAATGTGCTGGCCAGTGTCAGAAAGCTTGGTCTCAGTCGCAGGCCATGGGTTGTAACAGGACAATGACCCAAAACACACAGCTAAAAACACCCAAGAATGGCTAAGAGGAAAACATTGGACTATTCTAAAGTGGCCTTCTATGAGCCCTCACCTAAATCCTATTGAGCATCTTTGGAAAGAGCTGAAACATGCCGTCTGGAAAAGGCACCCTTCAAACCTAAGACAACTGGAGCAGTTTGCTCATGAGGAGTGGGCCAAAATACCTGCTGAGAGGTGCAGAAGTCTCATTGACAGTTACAGGAATCGTTTGATTGCAGTGATTGCCTCAAAAGGTTGTGCAACAAAATATTAAGTTAAGGGTACCATCATTTTTGTCCGGGCCTGTTTCATGATTTTATTTTTTTTAAATAATTCTGTTGAAGCATGGTTGAAAAGCAATGTCTGACTTTAATTGGTTAAATTTCATAGAATTCTTATTTATTATAACTTTTGTCAGATTCAAGTTATTTCTGTGACCATTGTGAGTTTTTCTTTCATTAACCGAAGGGTACCAACAATTTTGTCCATGTGTGTATAATATGTCCTGAAAAATGGCATAAAACTATCACATTATTATATATTGTCCAAAACAGCATTATAATGTCACTGTATAGTATATTTTCCAAAATAGAATGCCACAATTTAGTATGTTGTATATATATGTTTATATGTTGTAGTGTAAAAATTCAATGTATAGAATGTCTTCTGAAAAAGCATGACATAGTCATCGTATAGTATGTTGTCCAAAATAGCATCAAACAGACAAACTAGAGCCTGCTGTGTGACTGTGTTGTTGATTTTTACCTGTGAAAGGAGCTGAGGAGGCTCAAAGCCTCAGCTGTGAGGAGGGTACGATGAACGGCACTGTGGCAGAAGGCTGCTGACGATCTGCAAGAGACTGACACTGTTAGACAGACACACAGACACTTTAAATGTTTCAGACATTATCAAGAAAGGTAATAAAGGCTTGTCCAAAGGCAAAGTGTACTGTATGAACTACACCGGAACATTTTGGAAAATGCAAATTTCAAATAGAGTAGGATGATGCTCAGTCACCCAAATCACAAAATAAGCCACACAAAGTATTATTTATAGATATTTACAGTATATATTAACATAACACTGTACAGTTAAAGCTTTAAAATACTTGGTATGTACACGTGCATATCAGGAAGCAAACAGGCATCGGACACATTTAGTGGTATGGCGTTTAACAGTCTGGATGTTTGAAGAGCAGGGCGTTAGCTCAGAGGTGCTTCTTACAGTACGCTAACTCTCAGCACAACCAAGGAAGGTTGAAGAACAAACAAATAAAACTGTGATTACAGGATGATACAGGGATTGGAGATTGGAGTTTCGCTAAACAGACATTTTGTGAATATTATTTGATTTTGAATGCGGGGGGGTGAGCCACAAAGCCCCTTTCTGTTGCTATAGCAGAATTAGACTAAAAACCAAAAAAGACATAAGGTTAAACAGAAGAACCTACAATCTATGCAATGTAGCCTTGCAGAAAGACCCACATTTTTCTTGCTTATTTGTGTATTTATTTTTGTAGATGGGGCTCCTCATCATTGGTCTATTAGTGTCATTAGACTTGGCAATCACAATCCAAACATGGTTGTCAACTGATTTCAATCAAAGCTGCAGTGTATATTTAACCCTAGTTTCTTTCATGGGTTTCCTCCAAAAGTGTGAAACATGTTACAAGGGTTAAGTATGGATATTCTAAATCAAGCCAGTACCTGCAGCATTCTCTTGCTTTTGGAATTCAAACCTTTTATAATTTTGACAAAGTTAACCAACAATTAATTTGCACTATCCAAACAACTACAGCTCCCATGAACCAGAGCATGACTTCTGGTTCCTACCTTATTCATGATATCTACTACAACTCTCCTTATACTGTTGAAATTTCTGTGGAAAGATGACATCAATCCATATGTGGACTTGCCACAAGCTAACTGAATAGCCTAAGGTCAGCTTCAAAATGAGCTTGTGGGGAATAATACTAATTTTAAAAAATAACGACTTTGTACCACTATTTTAAAGGGTTAAATCCTTGTCTACACTAGAGTGTGGATACTGAACTTGAGAGACTGATCAGGGGACCTACCGGAGAACAGACCCAACAGGTCGGGCAGGGCTCAGACAAATATTTGCAAATGATGTTCAGGTTCAGTTTCTTCTACTGAGAGAGGGACCAAATACATAGAGTAGTCTTAACACCTTTAGTTTCTAGTGTGGCTACTACAATCGTGTTGAACAAAGGTTTCTAGATTATCTTTTTAATGTAGCTGCCTTTTAAAAGTTTTAACATAGAGCTTTTTTAAGGTGTTAAGATAAATATCCCATATGTTTTTGTTAGAATCTTATTTATATGACTGAGTTTTACCAGTGCTTAAACTTTCAGTCTAAAGAAGTGCTGGAACAGGTTGCATGAACTGGTCTTCACTAAGCCTGGTCCTAACTGCTTAGTTGATCTCTGTTATGACCAGTCTTTAAAATGGACTTCACCTCGATTAAAACTTACGCCTATTCTAACCTATGTCTGGTCTTAGCAATGTGTGTTCATGCGAATGCCCAGTGACTGGCTAATGCCAAGCAGCACATGTTGCTAGATTGTTTAACATTCTCCCACTTGCTAATGTAGGAGGATCAGAGAAAAGGAAAGGTAATTTGACAGACATAGAAATAAGAAGATTCATAGAGCTGCACAGGAGAGGCTTGCCTATGTTTCACTGACAGTAGCTGGTAAGTTGAGCTCCACAGGTAACCTGGGAGGAACAAAACAGTAAACTTGGCTGTAGCTTGCAGTGCATGGATGGAGAATGTTCTGATAACAGTGGTACTAAAGAGCAAGAACCACATCAGCATCTGAATGGACCAAAGTAATAATTCCAGATAGGTTTATACTGCTACTGATGTACTGTAGCTGACCAGCTTATTAGCTACTGTTCGCTTAATAACTGATATTAGCAGTGCACTTTTCACCAGTGAATGTTTGTTTGGTTGCTGGTTCAACACACTGAGGTGAAAGCTAAGACTTGTTTCCATGTTTGTAAGTTAGCTGGATAAAAAGGAGACTATTAGCAAACCTAATGTGGCTTGTTGTTCAAAGTTTGTGGCTCCTTTGCTTTACACCCGCTCGTAGCTAGGCGTAAGACTGGTCTCTGGTAGTAAAAGGCCTTGATGGTGCCACTGGCATAACTATTAGTTTGGACTTATAACACCAAGTTACGGACGACTTAGCTCAAGACCAGGTTAAGCCCTGTTGGTACAACTGGCCTCTGTTCCTTGGTTCAGCGCCACTAAAGCTAAACCCAGTGCATTAAGACCAGCTCTGTTACTCACGAAATGTCTGTATGGGAAAACTCCTTTCATCTGTGTCATTTAAAGGAATAATGGAACATTTTCGGAAAACTATCATAATGAAAACTATGAAATTAACACCGTCACTAAAACAATATTAAGGAAAGTGTATAATTATCTGACTGAACAAATACATTTAACACTGTAATATTACTCTCCAACTCTACTTTACATCTATTTAACCTACATTTAGCGTTATCATTCAGCCCAGATATGGCTGCCAGTATTAATACACCAATCAAACTGCAGACTGGCTGAGCTAAGTTGAACTCCTTCCTTTGGGTGCCATCTGAGAGAAAGCCCACAGAGATTCCTCTGAAACAGTATATCAATGAAACTGCACAACTGGTATTCCAGTAGTTGTACCATGGGGCAGATAACAACATTTGACAGACTTAGGTTTGGTTAATATTTCACTTTATTAAAATTTAGCTTAAGTTGGTATTTTGGCAGAGAACAGGGAGATGCTTCTGTAAGTGTGTTTGTGTGTGTTGTATCTATTTAGACAGAGCCAGGGTATCACAGAGAGGAGATCAAACTGGTTTCCTTGTTTTATCTCAACCAAAATACAGGTTACAGCCACACAAGATGCTAACATTCCTTCTATTTGAGTCCACTTTTGAATCAACTCAACTTTGCATCTACTAATAATATCTTGAATGTCCTTTTAAGTTAAATTACTAACTATCTGAGACAATGACATAGATTCCACCAAAAGAGACCACACTGGTGATTTCTCTATATATTAAAACTCAACGTTACTGCTGACAATTTTCTAAATCTCACTGTGGTGTTTTAAGTTTGTCAGCGTTTTCCATAATTTCCAAGTGACCTTTATTTTTTATTTTACCACTTTGTTAAAATTAACTTGACACACTTTGCATGGCCACATCTCAACAATGTAACAAAAATGAATGCTGACATGATGTTCATAATCACTATGTCCTTGCACATTGTCATTTCAGTCAGTGAGCAGCTCTTAACATTTGTAACTGGAAGAACGTTAAATCTGACAAGTTGATCTTACTCAATGTGTTAGTAACCCAAGAAAACATGTTTTATTTCTATTTATTATTTCAGTTTGGCTTCATCATAAGATGCTCGCGATGGCGTTTTGTTAAAATGGAAATTAAAGCTACACACTTAATCAGTTTTGTTGCACTTATTTTTTTTATCTTACACAATCAACTTGCTAACTTCTACTGAATAAACTACACTGTTCAGTTAAATCAGACTAAACTTGGTTTACTTCAGTTGCTAAGGAAGAACATCTTAATATTACTTGTCATTTTTAGTTTCAAACAACTTCCCAAAATTATGTAAATGCAACTACATTTGTAGCAAACTTAACAATTAGATGTAAAGTTAACATAACATTAGACTAATAGTTATATTTAATTACCCTGGTACTATTTTTTCAGAGTAAGATCAACTTGTCAGATTTTACAGTCAATTTTACACCATGTGAATTAAATGGAAACCACTAACTTAGAAAAAAGATAAAACTCAAAACTTTCAGAAAGCATTCAAAAGCACTCTTAAGAAAATGGTCAGCAGTTAAGTATGTGATCTGTGCTAAATTGTTTCAACAAGTAAAAAAACGGTGTGGTTTAATTAATTAAAGGGAACTAATGTAAATTTAACTATCTGATTCATATTACACATGGAGGTCAAGCTTAAAGATCAGGGAGGGATGTGAATGACCATCCAGTCCAACACTGTGTCTAAAATATGTTGTGGTCATATGTCTTTCACAACGTGCCATTAAGAAATCCTCAGTCAAACAGTAGCATACAGAAAAAGGACAAAGGACTCCTCCTCAAAAGCCACTTGCTCATTACAAATCTGATTGCAGATGTAGAGCTTTATGATTTGAGGTAAGGGAAAAAAAGGCAAGATATGGGTCTATTATAGCAAAACAGAGCCAATCAGAAATCTGGAAAATAAAGGTGCCTGTCAAATGAGTTTTTGCCCCATGTTGCATATTAAAAAACTGTTTTAGGCAAGAGGGTGCAATCATTTACAGTGTTAGACAAGAGTCAATAGTTACCAGACAACAGTGATATTTGACTTAATAGGTAAGGAAAGAAAGAAGAAAAGTGATGATTAGAGGTTCTAATGATACAAAGGGATAAAGGAAGGTGAACATTGTAGAAAAGCTGAAGGAGAAGTGGGCAAGTCTTTGCCAAGTCTGTATTCTGGACAGCACCCAGACAAAAAAAATATCTACGGACAATTACAAGCATTATCAGACTTTGCTGAGTCATTACCCAAACCCAGTGAAAGCAGTCCAAGCCAAAAACAAAAACACACAAAACCATCATTTTAGCCCAAGGTGCAGATGTGAAAAGAAAAATACAGGAAGCACATTAACAAAAGATTTGGTTTCCAGACAGGCATTTGTTATTAGGCTACACTGTGTAGGTGCTGTACAATCATTTCTGTAAGGCACACACAGACACAGGGAGTACGGTATCATGTGTGCTGAACTCATATATCTCACATACCATGTTAACCAACAGATAAAAGTAAATTTTAAGAAATTTGTTTGCAATAAACTAAGGTCAAACATGAAGATCAGCATCAATTGTAAATCCAGTACAGAGATGCAACTGTATCGCTGACTACCTTGCTAGCTAACCAAATGTGATGAGTAAACAAAACAGTTCCTAGAAGATGTATTGTCAATAGTTTGGAAATGTAACTGATAACAATTCTTCTCAGAATTCCTTTAACTTCTAAGCTTCGGTCTAACTTGAGAGATCTGTTCATTCAGTCAAAATAAATATTACGATGTTAATGGCCATTCTTGTTTGGTTGTTGACTCATTGCAGGCTGAATGAGGAGTGTCACGTTCCCTGAGTTTGGTGCAGTGCCGTGAACAAACCTTAACATAACCTAAATACATTCATTCTGTGTCACTGGATGAACCTCTGATGATGGCCTCAGAGGCACAAGAGGGTGCTACATTGGAGACTGTCTTCCCCCCCAAAATACGACACCATAGGCCGTTTGTACAAGGAGCTTATTAGGACCTAGATTTATATTTAGGGTAGGTGGCGACCTTGAGTGTCCGAATTAACTACGTCAGGAGCAAATAAGGAAGTTAGGTGACAAAGTATAAAGGGTGCAGGCATGCACTGTTTATACCTATACCTACAAAAAGTAATGCACAACAAGTAATGTAGTTGTAACTGTGTCTAATTGTGAAGGCTGCGACCACGTCAACAATGAGCTGATGGGAGTAAAGAAGGAAGGAGTTTGTGTAAGGAGCCAGATAAGGGTAATGGATGGGTCATGAACAAAGAACTTACAAACAAAGGCTTTGCCCCAGGAGACTGACAATCAGAATTCTGTAAGGCCAAGTGAACTTTAATGAACTGTCATTTTAAGGTACGTCGTCACTGTATTTCTTTACCTGAACTTAACCAATGTAACTAACCTGTGTAACTTCGCGCTAAGTACTTAACTCTATGTTAAGTATGTACGTCTGTTGTGGGGAACTAATTTATTAGGTATTATACAAACCGCTGTATGTGCATTTTAGTAAGATGTTTGCATAGGGAGGTAACCGAGATTGCTCTAAATATACCACCATTTTTAAATCAAAGGTCCTCATTGAGTTATTTTTAGTTCATTCATTTAGTGCATTCATAACATCACGTTTTGTACTTAACGTATAATGGGATGATATTTTGTTAAGTACATGCAATGATGATTCTTTTGGATTCTAAGGTCTCCTGCGGAGTTCTGGCTAATTAACCAAAACTAACCATTTGGGGCACTAATTGTAGAAACACACCTGTGGATCATGTCGGAAGGTAGGAACAAATGACCTATGTGGTTGTATGGGTTGGAGGACTTGTACTCAGTATAACTCTGAAGTCATCTATGATAGTTAATCAAAATAGCCTTAAATCACTTTTCATATCAGTTTTAAATTTAATTGTTACTTCAGCAGTGCTTTTTAGTAGTTGATATACATAAAGCAAGTTCACTCCCAGTCCCATTGCTCTCATGTACCATGAGAAGACTATGAAATTCAGCTGATCCTACACTGGTCATATGCCATGTTCAAGTGCTCTCTTTCCTCCTTCTCATAAGTTCTTCCCTGCCTCGACCTTCCATACAGCCTGCACCTCTATCAGATCAACTTTTCATATGAAAGGGAGAGGAAGTGCACAGTATAAGAGCATCCAAATGTGAGCATGCATAGCAGGGTACATGGCAATATAAGAACAATCCACTGGGTGGTGCTACAGATAGACAATTGCTGAAGGCTGAGCTGATGATGGCCACAACCCTGGACAAGAAACGAAGAATACTCATTGAGGTGCACCCATGAAAGAAAATACACTGTGTGCCCCAATGACTAATCTGTCACTTCTCATCCACAACTGTCTCACATACAAGTGCGTGGGTAAGAAAGAGATTATAAAGTGAGATCAAAGGTGAACCACTAAAGGAGTCAGTATGCTTCAAACAAAGGGCTTGTAAAAATGCCAAACAGTCTCTCAAGCACCCTATCCTCAAACCCTTCCAATGTTGTCCCCCTTAAGTCTACATTGTAGACTTAAGGGGGTTGTGTCCAACAATTTTCCTAACTTTCTCGAACACAACAATCCAACCAGGATGCCACCTTAGTCACAGCTATTGGCCAGGTGTGCACAGGTGTAAAAAAAAATGGCAGGCTCTGTTTTACTATTTTTCACACAGTTATCACTGCCACTGATTGCACTGTGGTATACAAATGCCTTTGAGGACGGATCAGTGTATCCCCTTTCTTGGATAGTGATAGGTAAAAATGAACGAACAAATCCATTTGAATGACTCCTTACCAGGTCATCCTGTTTTATGTGGGAGTCCTCATCAATCTGTTACTTGATGTAACATAATGCGGAAACTGCAATGAACGAAAGAGTGAGGTCCAATTAAATCAGTCTCAATCAAGACTTCTGCAAGCCAAGGCCAATGGAATATTCAGACTGTACTCTTCAGATGATCATTCTTTAGAAATTGAGTGTGTTGATTAGTTTTAAGTTGTGATGTGGAATTACACGGACACTCGAAACTTGGAAGGTTTGAAAGGTTTGATACAATTATACTTATCAACTCCAACGAACCAACACTGTGACAAAAATCAGCCCTCCCAGTATCACTCTAGGACAACAGACTTGTGTGCCCATCTCAAACAGGTAACACTTTTGCCTTCAGACGTGCAGATGACCCTAACAACCTAATTTGTTTGAATCATACTGAACCTTTAGGCATTCCAAGTACTTCATCAAAAAAAGGACAATGCTTGCACTGAAAGACGTGATTTACAGTGTTTGTGTACACATTATATGAGACTACCATTTAAAACAGAGTGAATATTTTATTGAATATAGAGGACGGTATTTAATGTGTCATGGCCCTCATTCAAACCAATGAAAGCGTCTGCCAAATGTCCAGCCAATATCTGAATGTCTCTGTGTTTTAATCACTTCATGCACGTGTGGTCTCAACCTGAAGAACCTAAATGCTAAAAACTCTCATTAAAAAGTCTCTAGTAACATCCTCCTTTGGACCAATAAGCAGTCTCAGAATAAAAGGAAAGTTGGGCCACTTGTGCTCCTTATGTCAAATCCCTGAGCAAAGTCACTGAACATTCAGAACCCATTGGCCAAAGCTTAGGCACAGGAAACAGGAACTGGGAAACAGGAAACCACTCTGTCCTCCTCTCTGTGAGCCCCCACTCTCTCAGGTGACAGAAAGAGATGAATGATGGGGGTTGCAGTTTTATTGTCAATAAGGAGCCTGGTGGATTGGCCTTTAGAAGGCTTTGAGTAAAGGATTCATAGTAAGGGGTCAGTGCCGGGGCCGGTAAGAACTGTAGTATCTGGGGTAGAGGGGCGTGTAGTTGGTGGAGTGGCTATAGGAGGTTGAGGTGCCAGAGGCGAGGTAGGAGCTTGAGGGAGTGAAAGCAGAAGAGGAGCTGTTGTAGGCAGGGGAATGGCTGTACGAAGTAGGGGAGTAGGAGGAGGAGTAAGGGGAGGGTGAAGAAGGACTGTAGAGGACAGAAGAACGTGAAAGTGTAGACAAGGGCCGAGTTCGGGGTGAGGGGCTCCATGTGGAGCGCCTGATGCCCAGAATAGGGGACCGGTAAGGAGAAGAGGGGGCAGATCCTGGTTGGGAGGGCCTGGTGGTGGTGGTGGATGGGGAAGAGGTATGAGATTCTGGTGTGTGGTGCCTGGAAAGGCCCGAGCTACGAGGCAGAGCAGGGGAGATGTTGACACTGAAACTGTGGGAGTCAACCACAAACGTCCGCACCCCTAGGGTCCACTGGGAGTGAGCCACCTTCACAGGGGTCGAGGGTGGGGTTTGCGCCGAGGGAGAGGACGGGGCCTCCAGACATGGGGGGCTTTCTGACACTGAAGGGCCAGCCAATGCGGCTGGTGATGACGGACTGCGAGGGGGTATGTTTGACGTAGGGGAGGTGAGAGCTGAAGCTAGAGCTGCAGCTGCTGCACTGACCAAAGATGGGCTAAGGGGCACGGTGAGATCATCAGGAAGAATTGAAGAAGGACTAGGAAGGCCAGAAAGTGGGAGGGTGACAGGGGTCAAAGCTGAAGTGGAGCCTTGGGCTAAGTTGGAGGCCACAGTCGAGGCCGGGGGACTTACTTTGGGGGTGCTGGTCTTTGCGCGGTACAGCCTGCTCCCACGGGTGCGGTGGGTCTGCTCTTGATCGAAGGCCAAATCTTCTAGGCGCTGGGTAAGGGCCAGTTTCTGCTGAATGGCCATCCGCAGGAGGGAGTTCAGAGTCTTCTTCTCATCTTCGGCTGCAGCCAGCTGCCTCTGCATCTCATCCAGCTGGGTCACGTACTCGTCACACCTGAGAGAGCAAGGTATCAGCAAGTAAAAAAGGTTCGAATGGAAATTACCACAAATAAAGTGAAAAATTAGGCCATTAAGTAGGAAATTCACTAAAGACCCTCTCCCACTGGACAAATAACCCACTGACATCTGGCTCTTGTCTTTAGTGGGAAAGGTTATAATCAGTATTCCCAGGAATAATGACTCTGCACTAGCCAAGGGTATTAATCAGCTCCATCTGTGATTGTCTCTGATTGGCAGTGATGATCGGGTGAACTCCCATGTGGACAAGCTGTCACAAATTACGTTCATTCAAGCGGTGTTCAACAAAATGAAGCCTACGCATATTGGTATACTGAGAAATGAAAATGAAAATGAAAAAGCTGAGAACACCTGCTCTTTGTTTTCTTGAGTATAATGGGATAAGCCTTGATATTGAAATTAAAGCTGCATTTAAGGTATACATCAATCACATTTGTTTGTTTACAGTAACTTCCAGATAGAAACCTACCAAGTCACCTACATAATATGAAATGGCGCTGAGCAAACGTTGCCTCGATTGGTAAGTTTGTAGCCACGTAGAATAGGCTATGCTGGAAAAATTTGTATCAGTTAAAGTGTACCCTACATATATTTTATAGCTATTTCTTTCTGTAAGATAAAGTAAAGCAATATCTCAAGATGAAGGAATTCCTTTAAATTTGGTACAAATGTCCACTTGAACTTAAAGAACTAATTAGACTTTGGAAGTCAAAGGTCAAGGTTACTGTGACTCAGCCTGTCTCATTCTTGTGACCACCATATTTTAAGAACACATTGAGGGGATTCCTTCAAATTTAGCATGAACGTCCACATGGACTCTACAGGGAACCGATTTGATTTTGGTAGTAGGTCACTTTTGAAGGTCACTGTGACCCAGCTCGTCTCATTTTTGTGAATGCGAAATCCAAAAACACCTTCAGAGAATTCCTTCAAATTTTGTACAAACGTCCACTTGGACTCAACAGAGAACTGATGTGATTTTAGCGGCCAAAGGTCACTGTGACCCATCTTGTCTCATCCTTGCAATCACAATATTTCAAGGACACTGAGGGAATTCCTTCAAATTTGGCACAAACAACCGCTTAGACTTAATGACAAATAATCTTTTGGCTACTCAAAAGTAGAGCTTAGAAGAGCTGCTCTATGGCTTTATCACTGCTAGAGACATGTCTGCACACAGTCAGCTGTGTCATTGTTAATCTAAATAGAGTATTGAAGAGTGGACTTGAATCGCTTATATTTCATTTTTACCTGGTGGCAAACATGGCCCGCAGAGAGGAGAAGGTGGCAGCATCCTCCTTCAGGGCCTTCAGCTCATTCCTCAGCTTCATCATTGTGTCAGTCACCATGGACTTTTCCGCTTCATACTTACTCTTAAGGTTGGCCAGAGCCCCCTCTGCCGTCTAGGTAAAGGCACACACACATACATACACAGATTATAAATTCTATTTTCTGTGTTTCTGATTTGTCTTTCCTTATCTTAGTGTCTAATTCCCACTGTTACATTTGACCACATGAAGCTTATACTGTCTAAATCCACCACTATCAAAAGCAGAGATGTAATTTCTTGCTTCAATGTGCCACACCCCAATGACAATGCATAGTGCGGTGGGTGCTTCCAGCAACAGCTCTTCAGGCAGGTCTTTAGTACTCCTCACAGGAAGTGACTCATAAACCATGTACAGCCTGAATCATTGTGGCAGTGTCATCGTCATTTTCTTGAGTATACTCTGCGTAAATCCAAATTGGTACAAATGTATGAGGTCTTCCAGTGGTACACATTCTCTCAGCACATCTTAGCCATAGCTGCTGCATTGTGTCACTGATAGACACTCTCCTTAGGGAGAAGTCATATTATACAGGCAATATAAACTAATAGTAATTGGGGAAAGGTTTGGGACAGCCAAGTGAGTCCTTCAATCAACCATATTGGTCGATGTGTTTCAGAGGAGGGTAGGCCCATAAAGAGACTATAAACTGCAGGACTAATTTCTTAAAGGCATTTTTAGTAATATGAGTATTTTATTAATTTCTTGTGGCAAAATAAGTTGTGTGAGGCTGTCAACTGGATATGGATACCATGATATAGTTTTTCAAACTGTTAAAGAAATCTGGGATTCGTCTTTGCTGAATGAAGTAAACCACTGGTGTTGGTGGTAGATGCAAAGGCAAAAGAATCCATAACTTAAATACATTGTCCTACATGCCTCCATTGAGCAAGAATCTCTTTATGTATGAATTATGGTCTTTTGATAAAATAAGTTGCAAGTAAAGACCATGTTTGTTCATTTTCTCATGGGAGACACTGACATAACCCATAACCAATCAACCACATCTCATGTAATCTTATACTTACAGACTATGAACCATGCAGCAGCCTCCAAGGCTGAAAAGCTACCGCCAAAAAATGCCAAAATCTGCAGGTTACGAGAATTCGGTGCTAAATTTCAGACAGTTTTAAGACATGCTGTCATTTGTCATACCAAAACTCTAACTGTAGGCCCAATAGTAATACCAAATACACGGCCACATTATTCACATTACTCAGTGCAACACAGTATTACACTTGTCAGTATTGTTCAGCTATACTTGCACCATGACCACGCTACCTGTCGTACCTGTTTATTAGCCTTGAGGACCAGTCTGAGGGTGGCTATCTGCTCTCTCTTGGTGCTGAGCAGAGACTTGAGCTTCAGGATTTCCTCCATGCAGCCCTCTTTGTCCTTGTCCAGCAGAGGGGCCAGCTCCCTGGCTGCCGCTCTCTGTCTAGACAGCTGCAGAGACCTGTCTACTGCCCGCTGAAGGTGCTTAACCTGGGGGAGGAGAAGAGAGGTAGAGATGGGGGGTGAGGACAAGAAGAGATAAGAGGATACAAGGGAGAAACATTTAAGAGAGAAGAGAAACAAAAAAAGACAGGGAAATCCATTGGCACCAGCATGAGACCAGTGTTTTTTTCCCCCGTTACACGTTTTTTTGGGGGGGAATTTTTCCTTAGACAATGTGAGGGTCAAAGGGCAGAGGGATGTCGTATGCTGTAAAGCCCTCTGAGGCAAACTGTGTTTTGTGATCATGGGCTTTTTAAATTGACTTGACTATTCCTACCTGGTCTCTGATGATGGCGTTGAGGTTGTAGATATTCATGGGCTCCCTACGCAGCTCGCCAGCTGGTTCCAGGGCAGGTGATGAAGATGATGACGATGATGAAGAGGCACTGATGCTTGGTGAGCGGGTCGGAGGCGTGCAGGGTGGCAGGCTCGGTTCGGATGACACCTGGTGGCCCTCCTTGTCCCCCTCCTTCTCCTCTCTTCTCTCCTCCCCAGATAAGGGCTCCTTTGACGGAGACTGCGAGGGGCTGCGTGACTCCCCAGGAGTTAAGGTTGTCGAAGCGACAGCAGCCAGCCGCCTGGCAAGGCGTGGTGTGAGGAGAACTTTGCTGTTGTCCGAAGACATGGCTTTAAGACTGGCACTGAGGCCTCTGAGGCCTCTACCTTGTCTGGAAGAGAAACAGAGTAAGCTATATTTTTTTTAACCTGTAGAACCTTTATTATGTTTGTGAATCTGAGAAATTCTGTCTCATCAGCTGATGTTACATGTATCCCATTAACCCTTAAGGACTGGCACATTTTACAAGCTTTTCATTCTTCATTTTTTGATTGAGATTAAATTTCAGCTGTCTTCATGTGTATGATGAAAATTTTGGTCAGATTGTGTATTTTTGTTTAAACTCTGCTCCTACAACAAGTGAAAAAAATACACTGTGTTAAGTGCAAAAAATAACAAAAACAAAAAGCGCCATTGAAACGCATTCAAAAGAAAGTGGCATCATGATAAAAAGCTGGCACTTAAAGGGTTAAAATTCTGAAAATTAATAAACTCAATGAAAGTAGAAAATCATATTAATGTATAATATTTTTGAGTTTAAATTTTGAAAAGGGCGGTACCAGTGTGTGTAATATTAAAGCGGGCCCTAAGGGTTAATAAGACAAAAGTCAGACCTGTAGTAGTCCAGCATGACGCGGTTGGGCGTCTCATTGTTGCACAGGCAGACGTGGTGGTAGAGCTGGGCAAGTTCCTCGCTCAGCGTCACCAACTCATCCTGAGCTGCGGTCAACGCACTCTGGCTCTCATTGGCTGCTGACTGAGCCGCCTGAAACTCCACCTCCAGACTGGAAATCTGACAGAAGAGGAGAAGTCTGTTATCTCTGGAACCATCTGGTATTCTACTCAAACAGACACAGTCAGTATGACATGGTTACCTTCTCCCGTCCCTCCCGGCAGTTCTTCTCAAGTGATGCCACCTGTCTCTCAAGTTTCTGGAGTTGACCGTTTCGCCTCGGCTTCTCCTCCGCTGCTCCTTCCATGCACTGAGCCAGTCTATCACGGAGGACCTTCACCTCCGCTTTGAGCTCCACCACCTCTGTCACAGCCACACGGTATTTACACTGCAGGATCTCCAGACCTGGAGTCTGGTATGAAAACACCTGACTTTTGCTCATTGTCTCACTCCTATTCTCGTCAGTTTCTCCTTCCTCCTCAACCTCCTCCTCGTCCCTCTCCAGCTCCATCAGGGCCTCAGCATTGAGCTGCGAGGTGGCACTGGTGTGGCCCTCCTGGTTGAGGTGGGCCCTTCGATGCAGGCGGCGGAGGACAGTGACTCTCCGGCTAAGGCGGAGGGCCCTCTCGTGCTGCTCGTTCAAGGCCCCCTGTGTGTGCTGAAGCTGAGTCTGGGACTCCTGCAGACTGGTTATCAGTGCTACCTTCTCGCGTTCAACCTGAAGGGACAGCAACAAGATTAAGTAGAAGCAAGGCATGAGCCCAGAATTTTTAAATATTTTTTACAAGCCCAGACCATTTCACAAATCAAATTTAGACTTAAATTGGCATGCGTCAACTTTAATTATTGTGCTGCAGTTTAAACCCTCTAAAAGGTAAGTTTGGCAGAGGTGGTGTTCAGATATCACAAAGTTTGCACTGACTTCAGCAAACCCTAATTAATCTATCGCAGTAACCAAAGAGAGAAATCTGATCCTGGTTCTGACCATCCTTTTATGCTGATTTGAATGGGAATATCCATTCTACTCTTATTCTATTTCTACAGCAGGCACAGTGGTCCAAATGCACAGTGCTTCGGCAAATACTTCAATGTTTCTCAGTCACATCTCGCATCACCTTAAAAAAAACGCAGCAGTAAACCATCAAAAACTGTCTGAGATCTTTTAAAGTGCCCTTTTACCTTATTAACCCTTTGAAACCTGAGCAAATGCACTCAGTTTCTTTCAAAAATATGGGAAGAGGGCAACGAGCCACTTATGAAGAAATAACCCAAACATTTGCAAAAAATACATCAAAAAAGAAAATAACCTGAAAAATAGCAACAAAAAAAAAGGAAAGTCCGAGTGGATGACCTGATCGTTTAAAAATAATTACTATTTTGTAACACACTTACAAAATATATATTTAAATATTCTGATTATAAAAATAGTTTTCTGTAGTAGTAATAATATGATGATGATAATAATGATAATAATAACAATAATAATAATACATCCCGAGATTTTTTAATATAATTTTCTAAATCAACTAATTTCTTGCTATTTGTCGGACATTTCTTGGCTATGAATTGGCCATTGCCTTTTCACCCTTGTTTTCCAAAGAAATCAAACCAATCCAAAGGTTTTAAATACTTGTGAAAGTCATCTGAATGCAGCACAAGAAAAGTGACGTTAGTCCAGGTTTCAAAGGGCTAAAGTAAATACTTGAGGTTGCATCAGGTTTAAAGGAGCAACATTGTAGCACAAAGGTGGATTCATTAACATTTTAGAGGACCGGCCCGGAGAGCAGCAGGAGCAGCCGTGAAACCCACCCATCCAGTGGAGAGTGGTCGATAGTGTAGTGTGTCAGTGCAGATATAAATAAACTCTTCCTGCAGCTTGGTCTATCAGCAGCAGCACGGAGCGAGAACGGATGGGATTACACCGACAGGAACTGAAGCAGATGCACACACACATGGATGTGTGTATACAGAAATGAAACAGCTTTGTGGTGATCTAAACATGATCTGATGCTTTTAGTAATTGGTTCTAGGCTTTAACAAATACCTGGGAACATATGAGAGAAAGGTTTTATGAAAGAAAACAAGCGTGAATGTGTGACTGCGTGTGTGAGGAGGAGACAAAGGGATGAAGTGAGAGACGGAGAGCTTTACGCAGTGGGGATACTGTATGTCAGCAGGGTTTTACGGTAAATGATTCAAAGCCCTGTCTGCGTAAAGAGGAGTCAGCGGTAGCTTTATAAAGCCAGCAGACACTGAAAAATGAATAAAACTGTCACATGATTTCACATCACAATAAAAATAGTCACAAATTAATGATCTGGTACAACAAAATTTGACTGAATGTTTGAACACCAGCCCAGTTAAAAGAGGAAAATGTTATGTAACATTAGTATATTTTATATGTACATATTGACATTTTGAGGTGGACTTTGTCATCCAGAGGTGGAGGAATGGTGGATGGTGTGACACCTAGAAGAGACGTCTGCCAAGCTGCAGACAAACAAAAAAATCAGCTGTGATTTGGCGAGCCAGAGTTGTTTTTAAAGCGGTGACAGTGCAACATTTTTTTTTAACCAAGACGCGCTCGCTTTCAGGACTATGCGCCCAAAAACCAGTAATTTAAGTCTAACCACATGTTAACCACAGTGCTGTTTAAACATAAAGTTTCAATTTATACGCCACAAAATGATGTATATGTAATTTAATGTATCTGTGGCTGGCAGAAACGTACAACGCTGACAATTTTTTTGGTGCACTTTATGCCATACATTTACAGGAATAGTTGCAGGAAAGTAAGGAGATGAATATCAATCTCATGTCTATGTGTTAAATGAGGTACATGTTAATCAGTCAGTACATAATGTTAGAAAAAGTAGAATTATTGTGTTGGTCTGACTAAAACTGGACTTTTAAAATACATGTAAACGTGTTAGTCCGACTCTTGATTCTCGAAATCGGACAAACACACCCAGATAATTTGATTGGAAGTTGAGCTATTCAGTCATGTAAACACCTAGGTTGGACTTTAACTGGACTCGGCGTTCTGTGCATGCTCTTTGTCACTGTGCTGGTGGTTAGGGATTGGTACTGTTCGTTATTTATGAGGAGGGAAGGGGTGCTGCATGTTCATGTTTTAAAATGTAAGCACTGAAGAGGAACCTGTATTTTTTTTTTGGCTTAGGTGAGGGACATACAATTGGAAAAGATAGTGTTGAATATTTATTTTAAATACAAAAGTCACACCCCATCCAACCCCCTCCATTAAAAAATAAGTACAGTCACACAGCACGGGCACAGAGTTAAGTGATGTACTGCTGTAAACGGGGCTGCAGCAAAACATGCTTTAGCTACTAAAAGAAAGATTAATACCAGTTTAAGTGTACTTTTTATTTGAAATTTTGCTCCACTCCCTTCCACATCAATTGATGGAGGCAGCAGTATAGCAGCAGCTCCACCGTTCAGTGGAGTAAAATGATGTTTTTCTCAATGGAGTCTGCTGTTTTTGATACAGCTTCAAACAGCTATAAATCCCTGTCAGTATGAGCTGTCTTACAATAAGCTAAAGCGGTGAAAATATCCGGTGCATCATCAGCATATTGTTTGATCTGTCTCTTGCTCCTGCTCCCATTTGATGGCTTTCTTCAAGCAAATCCTTTGTAAACAGATCATCAGACATTAATCAGAGAGCAGACTCACCGTCATCAGCTGCTGCTTGAGCTTCTGGATTTCGGTTAGGTTCATCTCGTTGAAGAGATCCGACGCCGCCACTCCCTCAGCTTTCCGACCCGGCCCTCTGCACTCTCCGTTAGCTCTGGGCACCGATGCCGCAGCACTTCCTGCTCCAGTCCCACCCTGGAGGTGGCCGTTACACCTGACAGGTCACAGCGTGGCATTTTTTTAAAATACAGGAATTGACTTTGCTTCCCACATGGCAGGTACGTAAATTTAAGATTTATATTCAGCCATCCAACAGGTTCTACTTTCCATGATATTTTAGGAAAAAGGTATCCAATATAGGGTATAAAACCCAACTGCCAAATGTTGCCAATGTAAGTTTCTGCAAACCACAAATACGTTACATTTGCACATATATAGCAGATACATTAAATCTTTTCATCGTTTCTGGTTAACAGGCGGTTATGTTTAGGCAAAATAACCACTTGGTTAAAAAAATACCTGGTTTTGGGGGCAATATCACCAAGATAAAAACAGCAGCAGATCCCTAAATTACACCCAGGTTTGGGAGCTGAAAAGGTGCATGAAACACATCAACAGGTCTGTAGAAACATCCACGTTTCGGTAAAAAAAAAAAACCTGCTTCTATGCTTCTATTCCCCCCGATGGGTTATGTGAAATTCACCTACATTTGGATGCAAAAAAACACTGGAAAAAGGTCACAGGTTCCTAAAAAATACTCATTTGGGGACTGAAAAGCCACAGAAAAAACTGTGATTGGTCCCCAGAAAACACCCCCATTTGGGAGCTAAAAAGCTGCATGAAAATTAGCACCTGGCCCTAAAAATACCCACACTTCAGGGCTGAAAAAGCTGCTGGAAAAATGACGATGGGTCCCTTTAAAAACACCCACATTTGGGGGCTAATAAGCCACACAAAAAAAACAGCATTGGGCTCCTAAAAATTACCCAAATTTCAGGGCTGAAAAGCTGCAGGAAAAACAACAACAATTCCCTAAAAAACACCCAAATGTGGGGGCTAAAAAGCCACACAATAAACAGCACCGGGCCCCTAAAAAACAGCCACATTTTGTGGCTGAAAAGCTGCAAGAAATAACAGTAACACGTCCTTTAAAAACACCCATATTACGGAGCTAAAAAGCCACACAAAAATCAGCAATGGGTCAATAAAAAATACCCATGTTTGGGGGCTGAAAAGCTGCAGGAAAAACAGCCATGGGTCCTTAAAACACAGCCACATTTTGGCTTAAAAGCCACAAAAGAAACCCAGCCCCCTAAAAAATACCCACATTTTGGGGCTAAAAAACCACAGGAAATACAGTGATGGGTCCCTAAAAAATACTCTTGAGCAGTGGTCTGCAGCTTAGGAACATGCTGTCCATCATCCCCTCCACCTCTTGATGAAGTTATCTCATATGCTACGTGTATATGACACGTTTGAGACATACAAATGTAACGTATCCATGCCACCTTAGTTTTGTGTGTGTAATATCCACCTCATTGGCTCCTCTGTGTTCGGAGACAGCAGGGTCGTGGGGGTGGCGGTGCCGCTGGGCGGGGCGGAGGTGAATGTCAGGTGGGCACTGCCTGTGTAGGCCACGTCACACATGCTGAGGTGGTGGACCAGCTCCCTGCGCAGGTGGTTCTTCTGATCCCGCTCGCTCTTCAGTGACTCCAGCGCCTCCTCCAGCTGGGTGTCAGAGATGTCCTTCAAACGCAGAGCGTCCCGTAACTGGCTGTTGAGGAGCTCCGTCTCCTCCTCCAGGACTTTAATCTCATGCTTCAGGCCCTCATACTCCACCTAAACCAGAGTGAAGCAACAGAGTCATCAACGGGATAAAATCAAGAGATTGGCAATGTACTGTATTATTAAAATGATGGAAATCTTAATCTATATTAAAGGCTCAAATTAACTATGTGGGTGGTGCCTGTTGAGCTTTCTTGTAAATAAACGCAATCATGTTTACACCCTTGTGGTCTGACAAATGCACTGAATGCATTTCCTTCCTTTTTCAAACACTGGCAAAGCAAATTTCTTTAATACTTTAAATTGGGCATAGCATACATCCATGTTTGTAAACTTGCAGTCTTTTTTTTCTTTGCCATTGATGGTGCAACCATAGACTGTACAATTAACACAGATGGCGTAATAACAGTTTGAAAAGTGAGAAAATCTGATCAGCGCAAGAGGAAGGGGTGGTGGATGAGTCACACCAAAACGTTCTCATCCCAAGTCATCATATATTGCAGCTTTGTCAGTGGACTAATGCGTCGACATATTTTACTCTCGGTATCCACCTGCGTCTGCTGGTGACTTTTCAGAATGCTGTAACCAATGCAGGGTAAAATAAAAACACAAGGAAGCCAATGCTGTGAAGTCCCAGTGTATCATACCACTGCAAAATGTGGCAGCTGGTGTCTGGATCTTATGCCAAAATTTTAGAAAAATCTGCAGTATTTGAAGACTTCAGAATGAGAACAGGATGCTCAAACACACACTTTCATCCAGAAGACTGATGCTTGTGTCCTTTGGAAAAACTAACCTAACCAAGCAGTTTTGCTGCCTAAATCTTCAGTAATTTTGGTTGAAAAGTCTACATTTCCTGTGAAGACAGGAGTTTACTTTGAAAATCACTGTAACTTGTAACAGGCAGAAACTGGCACATTTAAAACTGATGCTTGATTGGTAACTAGAGGGTCAGAATTTGAAGCTTTGAGCCAGTGATCAAGCTGCCATATTTGACAAGAGAGAATGATAAAGCATATTTCTAGGCTTTAGACCACTCAAAATGCTTTTACACTACATGTCACATTCACCCATTCATAACCCACCCTACCTCTGCGCCACAGCTGCCCCAGAGAACATGTTGCTAATGCTGGGCCCTGACGTCTGCGTTTGTGAATCATCCGTACCTGGTTCTGCTTGAGTGTCGACACCAGTTTCTGCAGAGAGATGTTCTCCTCCTCCAGCTCGGTGTAGTCCTGGAGTAGCCGCGACTCTCGAAACTTGTACTCCCGGATCTCCTCTCGCATCCGGCTGCGCTGCAGCTCCAACATCTCATTACTCTGCTGAGACAATTCAGAGGAACAGAGCTGGAGCTGCATGCTGTTAATCACACTGATACCCCCCAAAAATCAAGAATCTGCATGACAGTAGATGAGTTTGACAGAACTGTTGAAAGGGAGTGAAGGATTCATTAAGATGCACTTCCAAAGAAAACCACATGGTCAACTTACTGAGTACATCTTTACCATGTCCTGTTAGTTTCTAATGAAAAGGTTCATGTTATGTGTCAAGTATGTTTGGTCTTTGACTGTACCTCCCTCAGCTCCTGCAGCAGCGTGCTCAGGTGCTCGTTGTCGGCCTGAGCGGTGGAGGCGGTGGCCCGGCTGTGCTTCAGCGCCGCCTGGAGCTCCAGCAGGCGGCCCATGTAGTAAGCCTCTTTGGACGCAGACTCCTGCAGCAGCGTCTCCTCGTTGGTCTCTCCATCCTCTGCCACCTTACGCTGGGTGGAGTAGGCCTGGCCGAATGCCTGGAACATGCAGGAGAGGAAATGATGTGTCATCAAGACATTAGTAGTAGATGGGTTGTTTGACATTTCTGTTGGAATAAAATGGTCTCTGAAAGGTCAGATATGACGTGACCTTCAGATACCAAAACTCAACAGGCTACCAACAAAATACTCAAGAAACTCTTTATTTGTGCAGCTTAAATTTGGTACAGGAACAATGACTAAAATGGTCAATTGAAAGAATAATTGATTTTAAATCGTAATTGTGAGAAATCCACCTGCTTTCACTTAACATTGAGATATGTTTGCAGACTTCAAGCTTTGTGTTGATATTTGCTGGCGTACAATAAGTACAAACCGAAGCTGTGCTGCCAAATTTTGCCCAAACCCTTAGAATTAGAGATCTTAAAGTTTCTAAACATAACAAATTTGTCAGGCTAAATTTTGAGAAAACGTGTCTTTAGTGTTTAAAGACGAATACAAAGAGCTTGAATAAACTTAAACATGGTGTATACTGTATCTTAATGTCTCTGGCGGTGTAAAATATGATGATCAAATGACTTTTCAATCTAACAGCTCATGGATACAGGGTAAATTAAAGGTAAATACTTACAGATAGACAAAGGATTTAAGTGCTTAAAGTTAGACATGTGACATGAACTGCGGTCTCCTGGGGGGGAGCTCCTGTGTTTAGTTGACCTTTCTAACACCCCGACCTCCTGTCTATGCAGCTCTAGAAGAGTGACAAGATTAAGCCAATGAGGTCCAAAGAGAGGTGAGTCAGCATCAGTGGCCTCATAATCATTGAGCCGCTCCACACAAGGAGCCCATCCCCTGCTCCACTGAACACTGAGGGAGGAAATATATTGACATAAAAATCAATGAGAGGGCCCATGCAAGGCTGAACTCAAGGTGTAGAGAGAGAGAGAGAGTAGAAAATAAATGAGAAAATCGCTCTGTTCCCCTCTTGTTTTATGTGTTGGCTCAGAGAAAAGTCCAGTCAATGTGTGATTGTGCCTTTAGGTATGGCTGCAGGAATCACTGCGTATGGGCAAAAATGTACCATGCGTTTTCCCACAGGAGCAGAGTGTAAGTACAGTTAAAAACAGTCAGCCGGGACACGAACACCCACGGCTGTTCTCCGTCCCTGTGCTCACTGAGCCAGTGATGCGTGCACACACGTTGTGCTCTGTTTACTTAGGAGATTAATGAGCCTCCACCGAAACCCTTTATACCCACTAACATAAAGTAGTCTCCTACAAATTAAGCTCTTTAGCAATTAGGACTGTTTTGGGCCAAAGTTCAGGAGGAGGTGTGAAAGTCTGGAGATCAGGTGAATGGGTGAAAAAACACACAGCTAAACATTATGAAGCTATGTAGTATCATTATTGTGTTTGAAACATATGACTATAAAATATTTCATTTTTGATCCTGAGATGATGTAAATATTGTCAGATTTTTTATCTAACACTGTGCTTATATAGAACTTGTAAGTCATGTTTTTGTTTGCTTTTTCTGATATAGAAAGTACATCTGCATACTTGATATAAAAGAAAAGCCTAAGTTAAGTCACGATTCTGGCATCGTTAGCAGCTGCCTGTGTCTCCTATAGGAAGATCTGCTACTGGGACCAAGCAAACTTGGCCCACCTGCCTTAAGAGCCTGCTCTAGTAAACAGTGGACTTCAAATTAATATCATAATGTTGCTTTGAGTCTGCTGGATGTCAAAACTGTTTGCTAAAATGTTCACCATATCAACTTTAAAGCGTGACAATTAAGCGGCGGCAATCTCCAAGGCTGAAAATGAAGCCATTGCAGAAGTGCCAAAAAACACTGCAGTTCCTTTACTGGTGAGAGATGAGACTGATGAGAGAGTCAATCCCCATAGACCCACATGGTAAAACTCCCAACTTTACGACAAAAATAAACATGTTCACAGCTTGGTACAAGAAATGGTTTTGGACTCTATAGCTAATTATCCCATATATGACAGCTGTATAGGGGGTGATTTTTATATAACTATAAATTTAGGGGTCAGAGGGATGTTGTAATTGAATCGAGTTGAATGGAATTCACTGAATTGAATTAAATTAAATTGAACTGAATTGAATTGTGAATACGAACACTCTTAGCTGCACAAAGTGCGAAGATTTTTGTGTTCAAAAATGTGACGCCTCACATTCGATGCAAAGATGAGCTGCACTTCCAACATAACAACAACAAGCACAATAACATTTCATTGCCATTGGACAGTTTTCATTTCTCTCAGCAGTGACTGTAAAAAGATCCCTGAAGGCATCATGAGCATCCAACTGGAAACATTTTAAACCACAGCAGGCGATATATCTATACAGTAGTGCATCATATCAGGGACAAAATATTGATTTTGCCCATGAACTCGCACTGTAATGTCCCATAGCTAATAAACACTGGAGAGGAGTCACCGGATATGTGTGACATGAGCAGGGCAGCCATCTGTTCATGGCCACGGCTCTGCCACACAAGCCATTACTTTGACACAGCACACACAGAGCAACAATACGTATGGCACCATAACGACATCCACAACAATAGCCTCAGGCTGCAACATGCCATCAGTGAAATATGACTGGCACACATTCAACTGCCATACATCAGTGTGCAAGACATCCAGCTACAGAGATTGTAAATAAACTCCAGAGCAACAAAAGAAGAAATGACCCAAAAAGCAAGAAATCAATAACAAATACTAGAAAAATACCTGAAAAAATACAGTAAAATAAGAAAACAAACAAATAAGGACATTACCTGAAATAAGTGCTTAAATAAATCAGATTTATTCTGTAACATAATTTTAAATTTGCAATAATCAAAATAATGATAAATACAGTTTTTTGCCTAGCTTTTTTTCCCCTAGAAATTGTAGCTTCTTTTTTTTAAATATATTTTTAAAATAATTTTGTAAATCTACTGGTTTATTGCTATTCATGAAACATTTGTTCAAGAAAGAAATAATGCCTGCACAGGGTTGAAAGGTTTAAGAACTTGTTAAAAGGCTTCTGAAAACAGCACAAAGAAAGTGACATCGCTCCAGGTTTCAAAGTGTTAAGATACTGTTTCTGATATTCCAGAAAAAAACAGCCATATAGTATTTTTATGCCTTAATGTGGTCTAACTAGAAGAATTATGCTAGCTGCCTGCTTATAGACAGCATTTAGTCTGTTTACTTCTTCAGTCAAGACTGAAATATTTCAACAACTACGACTGGGTTAAGCATATTATGCAGGCTGACAATTTCACCCGGGTTACATGAAATCAGAAAGATGTAGGACTCTTACATTACATACAACTTAAACCCACGAAATGTCAACGCCATTTGCCTTAGTATTTTACATCAAATTGACATCGACATTGGACATTTTAACCCAACATCACAACCAAAACTCAACAAAAATATCAATGTTTAAAGATGTTGGTTGCCAGTTGGGAATGTACAATGCCATATTAGGGCCAATGTGGATAGAAAAGGGTAAGCACATCGACAGCAAACTTTTTTTAAAAATTCGTATCCCCCTGTATTATTGTGTGTCCCCTCTCACTCCTGAAGTTTTTGCAGGTCTGTGAATGCAGCACACACAGAGCTCTCCATCAGCTCTTTTTTACCTCAGCATTGGTTTGTGACTTTTTGGGTGAATAGTTTAATATTAACTATTAATGTGACTGACATTCTGCTGCTCCGTCTGTGCCCAGAGTACGCTCTGTGCTCCAAGAGTGTAGTGTAATAAATAACCGAATCGTGTATATATTTCAGCAGCGCTCACAATGAACGGTCCAGTTCCAATAATAGAAAATCCATTTGTGGCAGCACAGGTTTTAGTGCCAGAGCACTAGTTGGTTGATTTGGGGGTTATCAAAAGAAGACATTTTTCCCCTCGAGCCCTACATGTCGAGCAAAATGAGAATATTTATCTCAGATGATAAAAAGTTGGGGGTGCAACCCGGCTAGCAGCGAATGTTAATCTGCCACTTTGCTTCCACTGCAGATCAGAGACCAGTGTCCTACTTAGCTGACATAGTGCCTTACTGCCAACTGTGACTTCATCCTGTCTCAGACTAACAGAGACAAGGACAGGGAGGCAGAACAGTGTCCCACTAGCCCACTGTGAGAGAACACACTGGCCTCACAGGACAGAAATGAGCAATGAGAGTGATAAAAGGAATTAATCATATTTATTTAGATAAGTACATAAGCACACCCACAAGAACACTATTAGTTTTTCCATCTCCTAGATCTTTATCACACCACTTCACCTCCTTCTTTCACACCGTCTATTGTTCTCGTTTATCTCTGTCTGTCTCCCCTGAGTCTTCTGACAGTTGTTCTGCCAGCATACTAATGCAGCCAGACTCAAGATTTTCCCATAAAAACCATCCCTGGCTGAGTGATGCTGTGGGAGCAGTGGAGACGTCTGAATGAATATATGTGCAGTCTAGCTGCAAGCGAGGGTTTTAAACTGAATATTCATCTTGTGGGAAAAGTGATATCTGCACTCGCAGATATCACTTTTTCGCACGGTCGATGCTGCAAAATCGGCAATGTATTCGACAGAGTTCTTTTTTCACAAACACCATCCTGGAATCATTAACTTTACCATGCTCAACAGACAGATCTTTAGGAAAAAAGATCATCTGTTGGAGAAATAACATTTGACGTGTCTGGATCACATAATGTTTATTTCCTAAAAGATTTGAGTCAGTGTGACACCCAGCAGTATCCCGCAGGCCTTCATTTGACTTAATCTGAGTCAACACGGACACACAGTCTGACCACACAAAGGCAGCATAGTGAGAAGGTATTTCTAACCCCATCATCAAATTATCTCATTCACAGTCTTGCTTCTCTGGCCATTTTTCTTCAGCCCAGTCGAATTCTCAGGTTGTCAAGTGCCGACGCTTTGTCACGCCTCCTCAGTGTGTGATACCAACACCAAAAGCACACTTTGGCATCCTTTAAGCCCTTCTACTACTGGACAAGAAAAAAAAAAGACGCCAACAGCCACCATCATCTGGTCTTTAACTGGGAAGGTGACAATCCATTGGGCCCATACCCACTTAGCCCTAACATAAGCCATGTTCAGCTCACTTGGGTAAACCCACGCATATGGACAAGTGGCATGGGGCCATGGGGTAACCTGTGGACAATTGTAAACCGCCCATTTTTCAGCCAATTTACTGCTCATACAGACCCTGCATACAAGTGCTGGTTGACGCTGAAGAAGTCACTGGCGTTTATTAACACATGGTCTGATCGGCTCCAACCGACAGGGATAGAAATTTTAATTTTCACCCATTTTTCAGCACACTGCAGTGATGCACTGCCTCGAATTCCATCCATCTCCATAAGAGCAACATTTAAAAAATCCATCAAATTTGTAACAGAAACTAAATAAGTAACAGATATAAAAAAGCAAGTAACCACTGTAACATTTTCGCTGGGCTCCATGCTGCTTCCTGAGCCCACTCCCATTCCCAAATAGTTAACCTTGACCTGCTAGGTCAGTAATTTTAGCATCAGACACCAACGCAAAAAGACACCCATTACTATTACTATTTGAAAGCCTGAGAAGAACAGGTTGTCATGATGAACTTTACCAAGTAGTTTTATTGTCTAAACCTAACTGCAACTGTTTGACAAAATGAACTAAGTTACAACACGTTTAACCTAAGAGACAGCTGTGTGTCACACAGAAACCACAAAGACTGACCTTTGCATCAGTGTGAGACGCAGAGGGAGCGTGACAAAGCGTCAATCAAAGGCGACGTAGGCGGCCACATATGAGGGATTTCTGGGAGGTGATAGTGCACGATTTCACAGAGGAACAAGAGAGTTATGCGATGTGATAACACCTCTTGTAACACCTGCTGCATCATGCCCGAGGGAGCCAGCACATCATGACCTATGAAAGTGGGAAAAAAGTGTTTCGATTGCAGTTTTGTGAAGATGGCTTTATCAACCACCTCATGCGAAATGAAAGTTTTTTCCGAAACAGACATGTTTACATTGGGTATATTTTATATTTGCAATTTCAATTTGCTTAATTTGAGGGTTAATGGGAACCCACCTACCATTACTCTAAGGTACATGATGTCATCATCTCCTTCTTGACTTGAGTGGCAAAAAAAACCTGACACATGTCACATTGTCATGTCAATCAAGAAATAGAATTTGTTTCTTTTACGGGGACTGAAAGGGCAGGAATTTTGCAAATATACATGAGAGTACATTTATCACATGATAATAGCGAATGAAAATAGTCACAGACAAACTCAACAGCAAGAAAAGACTTTTCACATTTCAATGAACTTTGTGGTGACATTACAACACAAACAGATCAGCAAGCCTAAAGAACAAATCTGTCCAATTATTTATCTCACCACAGACAACAGTAACAGAACCTAAACCTTGACACTGATGTGTTAGAGGAGTGCAGGCTTTGGCCCCACAGTCTGCTGTGTCATTTCTCCATAAACCTCCCACCATGACGTCTGGTCCGATCGATCGTCACTGCATGCTAAATATCACTGCCTGTGTGTGTGTGTGTGTATGTGTGTGTGTGTGTGTGTGTGTGTGTGTGTATGTGTGTGTGTGTGTGTGTGTGTGTGTGTGTCAGACCCCTGCTGGGTGAGTAAACGCAGATGGGCTGCCAGTAATGTGAATCAAGGTCAGTTCACTGCCACTGAGACTGCAATAGGTGCTAAGAAACACACACACTCACACATTATTATTTAAAGCCTGTTTCTGCCATGCAGGGAGTCTGATTTAAAAACAGGCAGACAGCAGGCGTTCCCTGACCTTTCCAACCTCTTCCTGCCATCTGAAGGCGCCTGCACACAAAGATTTAATCACTGGCTTCAGATAAATACAGGTTTAGAGGTTTACGTCAGTTGTTTTCTAAAATTATTTATTCGAAAAGTTTTTTCAAATAACACCTAATGAAATGAGGTTGAATTATCTGACTCCCAATGGACAAAGCCAGTCTCCAGGCCAGTAGTGAAGCATTTACTGAAAGAGTAGTGACTATGTCCTTTAAAAGAGGCATTCAAAAGACAGCTATATATGGACTGACTTGTGTTGGCTTTCCACATATTCAGCGTCTCAAGAATTTGCTCCCAAAGTCTGTTTTAAGACTGACGACCGGAAGCATCCTTTTTTATGAGTGGCAGACTGCTGCCATGTGACGTGGACACTGTCACCTGCCCCACTTCATCTTAGCTATACTGTAGCTACCTAAACCCATTTATGGTTCTTTGGCTTGTCTCCATAGAAGAAGCCTTTTTGATAAAACCTTTGATGGTCCCACCTGGAAGAGTTGCTAAGGGTTCAACCTAGAAACCAACATAAAGGGTTATACCAAAAACCATTTGTGGAAGATCACCCGGAACACCTATTTCCCTTTTCCCACCAACATGGGACTGGTTCTGTTCTGGTTTCCAAACCTAATTTTGACCCGAAGAGAGCTTTTCCACTTAAAATCAATTGATTCACAACCCGAAATACTGATTCTCAGCTGGAACTAAAAAATAGCATGTTTTCCTTGAGGCTGAAAAGAAAGGACGAAGAAGACAACAACGGAGAAGTCAAATGAAAAAATGTTGGACAAAAAAGACAGGAAGTGTTCTCATAAACAGTTGGTCCATGCATGTTTTGGGGTAAAACCAAACATCTGCGATAAAAGAACAAAATTCTGTATGTAATCATGCATCCTTGATTACTATGGTTCCATACAAAACTGGTGAAAGTGCCAGCCAGTCTGTTAGATAGCACAAAGGTACCAAGAGTCCTAACAAAAACCGGTTTAAGAACCAGACCTAAATTGGTTGACAAGGGGTATGAGAGGCTCTAGAGAGAGAACCCTTATCGGATAATACTTCCACCAAGATCTCTCTTTTGGGCTCTCCAGAACCGTTCCACCTTAGATTGTTAACCAGAAATCATTGAGGGGGTTCCACTACCAACCCTTTTATAGGAGGAACTCTTAAAACAGCAATATGACTAGAAAAGTCCTGAATCTCTCACCCATTATTCATGGTTTCAGCTGAACAGGTAAGCCTGGGGCCTAAAAGAACCACGTCCAGCAGCCTTGGACTTCATGAAGCTCCTAAAAGGACTGGCTGAAGTGGTCAAGTGCAACCAGCAACACTTGTGGTTCACAATCACATTTTTAGTGGGTGGAGATGTTTTAAAAAATACTATTACTACTGCAGCCTTTACTTTTTCAGTAGTGCAGTAGGGTTGGGAACCAAAACTTGGCTCCAAATTAGAACCATATATAAAAAATACCAAGTACTTGTACCCAGAAAAAAAGGCAGGTATTGTATGACATGAAATGACCTTAAAGACATCAACTACGGCAGACCACAACTTACTTTAAGAATCCTTTCTTCACAAAAAAAAAGGTTCTTTGGATGAAAACGTTTTTTTAATAGAACCATTGTCTTACAAAGAACCTTTGAAGAACCTTTATTTCAAAGAGTGAACGCTAGTCATACTATACATGTTTTGATATATGCAATTCTTGGTAGTGTGGGGGAAATGCGGAGGTGAAAATTTATTGTTGTACCCCTTAAAACTGCTGAAACTAAAGCCTGGGTGGTGTGATTAGTGACCCCCTGAAGGAGATAATCAGAGTTATAGCCTTCATTTATTAGAGAAGATCTTTCTCTCCGTCCTTTCTCTCTCCACATTAGCTGTTATCTGTGTGAACAGCTCGAAGACGCATGGATCAATATAAAGCCTGCAGCCATGAGAACAGTGTCCTATTTAATCTGGGACTATGAGACAAAGAAAGACAAAGACCGCAACAAAGGAAAAGGGAAGCAGAGCCAAGGATAGGAGGAAAGACATAGAGCAAAAGACGTAATATGAGATTCTTGTTACTGGACAGGTGCACTTGTAGCTGGAGTGTTATGGACCCATGAGGAGCTGATATGAGATATATTCTTCCCTGTGACAATTATTTGGACGGTTGGTTGACGTTTCTGTAGACAGGGCTAAATCCTTTGTCTGCTCATGCAAACTTCTTTTTTTGGTTATTATCGCCACAAGGCATGAGTCTGGAGGGGCTATTGAATGAACTGCAGTTACAATAAAGTTAAATAAAAGTAGCTTCTCTCATATAATAAAGCTCAATACACTACTATTATAAATAAAATACAGCTATAAGGAAGTTAAAGTACTTTTAACATGAAATTTTAAAAATTATTATATCAAAGCAGGACCCATATTGCTTTTTTGCTGGTTTCTATTGTGCATTTAGCTCTTATACTGCATATCAGGGCTGCAACAATGAATCAATCAAATCGATAATAATTAGAAGTAATAATTAGAGGTGGTGTTCGTGCATTTTTCATTTCTCATATGGAGTATATGTACATGTGAAAGCCAAAAGGTCATTGCTTTATCAGACATATAGTTGTTGTAGTTAAAGTCCACTTTAACTACATAACTATATTTTTTGGGCATTTTTGCCTTTAATTGATAGAACAGCACAAGTGTGAGAGGAGATGATGTGCAGTAAAGAGCTGAGGCCAGAATCGAACCTGTGGCCACTGTGGCAAGGACACAGCCTCGCTCTGTCCACTGAGCCACCAGGCACCCCAGTTAAAGAGGACTTTCACGGGGAATAGAAAAAGATGTACTATTATAAAAATGTCACAAATCTACAGAATACTAAGAAGCCGGCAATACAATTCTTTTACACTAAATGTGGTGTATCAAGTACAACTTCCATAAATCAGACATTTACTACAACAATACACACACTTCAGTTGACACTGTGCACACCGAACATAACGAGCATCCTGACACATGTCCAGTTTCATCTTGTAGTGAAGAGGAAATGAAATACAATCCTGTGCAGTAAATGTTCCTCACTGGCTTCCTTTAGTCCCCTCTGCACCTCTTTGTCCTCAAGTCATCACAGCCGAGGTGTGTGTATGTGTGTGTGTTTGTGTGTGACAGAGAGAGAGAGAGAGAGCGCTGGAGGGTGGGGAACGGCCACACTCGTTATATATCCAGTAGAGATTGTGTAATCCTTATGGGAAGAGCAGGACAAAAGAAATGATAGACACAGTGCTGCATCCATCTCTTCCTCTCTAACTCCATCATCCCGCTCTCATAGCTGCTGGAAATTTTCTCTCCTCCCTCCATGCTCTGTTCAGTTCAGGAATTAAAACGGGAGAATCAGAACAAGAAAGCATGCTAGGGAGAGCAGGAGGGATGGAGGGAGTAAACGGAGAGGGGGAGGGCTCCTTTGTTTCACTTTCATCCAATCTTTTCATCCGTCTATTGTTTCAACTGCCACACCCTCCCCAATGACCTCACTTTTTTATCCACCAAAATAACATCCAAGAAAAAAAACAACAGGGAGAGGAGAGCAAGTGCTTCTTATATGAGCTCTAAAGAATCAAAGCATCTGTTCTTAAAAATAGAAACCTAAATTTAAATCATACAACCATTACATCATATCAGATGGTATCTATTGTGTATTATACATCTGTATTCCAATCAAAAATAACAGGACTTCATGCATCCAGCTACCTCAGTTAAACACTTTTGGAAATAACCTGATTCACTTTCCTTCCAAGAGTGAAATGAGAGGAACAACATCAATCTCTCAGAGTAGTGATTTTACACATCACAGTCAGAAAACTTAAATTTCCTGAAAAGCTCTGATATTTGAAAACTGACACATGGCAGTGATTTGTTTGAATTGGCCTGCAACGATTAAAACATCTGCCACCGCATGCTGATTTTCTAATTTTGGAGCTGGAGAGTTCATTGTGAGTACTACTGGAAATCATAATATACCTTTCAGTTATGAATTGCACCACACTCTTGGAGTGCAGAGTGCACTCTGGGCAGAGACGGAGCAGCAGAACATCAGAAAGTCCAACAAACCCTGGACTTTCACCCAGGAGCCCAGTGTTCACTTCCTGTGTGAATGTTGAGCCAAACCATGATGTTTTTTTCTATCCATGTGCTTTTGTTGCCTAAACCTAACCAATCATTAGTTGCCAATACAAAACAAAAGAAAAAAGTTAACTTTGCTATATTTCGGATGCACATATTTTGTAACCTTTACACAAGCCAGTGTGAAATCATATAACAATTTTATCAAATGATGGAAAATTGCTAAATCATGAACACAGGAATTTTTCAGAAACTTGGGTAAAAATTCACCCATCAATAGTATCACCACCCAGAGGGAAGTATGCATCTACTGCTAGCTCACCTGGCACCACCGAGCTAGGCGACATAACAGCAGGAGGACACTATTCATGTTCACATCTCACACTATCACAAGCCTCTCCTCCATCGAGGAGATTCACGATTTCTCCTTCATGCTCATGCGGTTGGCAGGTGTAGTTGAGTCAGAAAAGAAAAAACACAGTTCCTACATGAAACTGCTAACAACAAGGTTTGTGGATTAGTAACAGGCTCAGGATTTCCAAAAAGAGACATTGCTGCTAAGTTTTCAAAAGTGTTTTTTGGCTCAACAAGCTGAGTGCCATCTAGTTCCATCACATTGGAGAGAAGGCAGACATTTCTATGGCCGATATCTCCAACACTCACACCAAAAATATGTAGACAGATAAATATATTCCTACAGATCAGAAGAAAAATATGTATTTTTGATTTTTGGCTTTAATTGTCCCTTTAAGGTGTCTTCCCTCTTCTTTAATTCCTATAGAGGAAACACCGAAACATGGAGCTTTGAGGTCAGGAAGCATCATTAAAATCACCATTACATCATACCTAGTGAATAATTCACCACGCCCTCTCTGCTCTGTTTGACTGTGTGTGCATGTGTGTGTGTCTGTGTGTGTGTGTGTGTATGTGTGTGTGTGAGAGAGAGACCCTTTTTCAGACATGCATCTTTCAGACAGCCAGTCTGCCCCTAAGTGCTTCTGAGCTACGGCTGTGTCACATTCATAACGAACAGAGAGCAGAGGAGACAGTAGGGACCACAGGTCCAGGGTCTGTCTGAGACACACAGACTGCAGCAATAGTATCTGGTACAACTTATACAACACAATCCAATACAAGTAAAAACTAAAGCTTCAAAAATGACAGTTGAGTTGACCGTCTGTCCCAACAATCTTTTTAATGATAACTTCTTCCCCTTGACCCAGAGTGACTTTGCAGTGACCTGTTTTTGCTGTTTTATCTTCCCCATTTCCTACAGAGGAACAGGATCCATGAACACACCGCATCCACAGTGACAATAGCACAAGCAAGGAGGCGTCCCACTGGCTGTGTGACGTCACAGAGGAGTAACAGAGCGTCTCGGGGGGTCACTCTGGCCCGTTCTGTTTTTAGCCTCAATGGATGCACTCTCTGCATTTTTCATCGCCGCTCCACTCGTCACACCCACACATGCATCCCCTCGCAATGCTGTCTCAGTATGGAACCGCACAGCACCTCTCTGTGAACCGTTTGGACATGAACTCTCACTGTGACAAAGGATAATAACAACACCATTACTTCAGAAAAGAAGCACTGATTCCTTTCACTAAAGACCCTTAGTGACTAAAACTAGCCCCAATCTAATCCATTGCTCTATGGATTCCTGTGCCTGCTATAGATACAGTTTGATGTCTATATAATAAGGTTTGGCTTATCAAAGTCATTATGCTGTGCTGGGGTGCTACAGGAAATATCCACATTTTAACCAGTTTTGTAACTGGTCCCCACATGCCTTTCGACATCATTTACATTGCACTTCCCTTCACTGTATTTTTTTCTGCTTTGACCTTTATGTTGTCTTATCCTATTTAAATATGTTGGTCTGTAAGCTGACCCTGCAAAAGGACAAGCAGTTATGAATGACTGAATGAATGAATGAATGACACTATTTTCATAATTATATATTTAAAATAATTTTACAGAATTATTTTAATTTTTAAGCATTTTCTTTCAGGTCGTTTCTTGCTTTGTTTTATTGCTGGTTTGTTTTGTTTGGTTTTTTTTGGTAAATTTTCAAATAATTTTCTTGTACTTTTCACAGATTTCCTGCTAACCTCTGGGTCACTTCTTCTTTTGTTGCTCATTACCTTCTTTGTATGTTTTTGAATAAAATAAAGCCAATTTTGTCCAGGTTGCAAAAGGTTAAATAAATAATGTTATTGTATTTCCATCTTTGCTGAGCAGGTTTTGTGTGAAAGGAATTAAATGCCCGTCCCATATGGACGCCTGTCCCAAATATAAGCCTGTTGAGTTCACTGATTAAGCAAACAATGGCCCGGGCGATTAATTGAAGTTTTACTGTATACTATGCATATACTTATTTAATCAAGCAATGGACAACCTCCAGTACTAAAAAATGCCCCATACGGAAGTGCCACAATCTGCAGTTCCTCTAATGGCCACTTGAGGCTGGCTCCAAGAGTGAGTAAATCCACACAGATCCTCATTTTAATATGCCCAACTTTACGGTAGAAATAGACATGGTGGGGTGCTGTCAGTTGACAACTCGTTACCACGTAATCATGATGTAACCCCAGATTCACTGAGTCGCTTTAGTCGTAGCCGTACATGTTACTATTTCACTATGTTTTCAGTTCATGAAAGTTAATTGTCACATTCAGGTTGCCCAAAAAAGTCTTGTTCAGCACTTGGTTGTACTACAAGATGAGTTGCCCTTCACAAAACAAAGAGATGGAAATCCTTACATGAATATGTTTGAAACTGTGATTTAATTGCAACACTAAAATCCCCTGAGTGAATGAATAAACCAAAATTATTTACATATTGGATATTATCATGCTTATAAGATTCACTAACACTTTTTAAAATCATTTTGGTACAAAATAAGGCAATGAGCTAACTGGAACCTCCTTTCATTATAAAAAAAGAAATCATTTGGCGAGATTTCCCTTCTTTTATCCAATTTACTGTGTCCGTATGAGGAAAGTTGGTCCTCATGAATATATGAACAGAATAAGACAGTGACTCCTGTCTCTGTGTCTGTTTGGACATATGAGGACACCATGTTGACCCCAGCAGATGCCAAGTGATGCTACAACAGGATGACACACCTGTAAAAGAGTAGAAGAAGAAGCTCTGACTCACTTAATCTCAACTGTTGAGGCGCAGTGCAGTTTGATAAAAGGAAAAAAGTAATAATGCTTGTGCATCTCAAGTTCACCATAACGGTATTATTTGTGTAAAAAGACACAAAGATGCTTCAATCAATTTATCTCCTCTCCGTAGGCCACCTGAACTGGCACCGAGCCCGATTACAAACCGGCACAGAGTGTAGGCGAGGCTCACTGTACAAATCAATGTGATGGACTCCTGTAGAGCTAATTAGCAGCGAGCTGTGGCTAGCTCTTTACAGCCCGCTGATGGAGGCGTCTGAGTCCTCCCCCTACAGCGAAGCTCACGATTATTAAATCAAACCAGCCAGTCCATGTCACCCAATTACCTAATGCACATGACAACAACAACAAAATGGTATGAAGGCTGAGAGTGAAAACATATGACCTTCATTACTGCTTTGAAAGAAAAACATGTTTTCTAGCCGACATAGTTGGCCTTCTAAATCTTGCAAACAAGGTGAGACAACTGCCTGTTTTAGGGATTTTTCTAGAAGAAAAAGCAAAATGCATCCAAACACTTCACTGGCAGTAAGGAAATAAATCTTACTTTAAGAACACAGTGTTCATTTCCTCAATTAAATTTTATGATGACGTACAGTATATTAGTTTACAACTTTATACCAACAATCAAAGCAAGATGGTGCCATGTCATTATTCCGACGCTCAGTTATTCCGAAACCCCAGTGGTCCTAAAAAATGTCCCATTGGACCAAAAGCCTATTTTTCAGTCAGCCTGTTATCCCCAAACAAATCCTTGTTCCGAAAACTACGCATAGCCAGCTAAACCTAAGCCTTAGTAGGACCAATGGGTTATGGTTTCGGTAAAACAGGGTCCTTGGAAAAATGGGCTTTCAGTCCAATGAGACATTGTTCCGACCACTGAAGTTTTAGAATAATGAGCCACTGGAACAATGGGTTACCAGTTCATGGAAGAAAAACAGATTCATGGACTCAATCTTGTCCACGCATACACGGGTATATTTGAAAACTTATCTTTTTCTATGCATGTTGGTCTTTCCATATGCAAACCATGCCTTAAGTAACTGTTAATGGATCTTTTGTAAAACTCAATTCTGAGGCCTAAAGGACATTTTGTGCAATATTGAAAGTAACCAGCATAGTGCTGGTTCTAACCTGCTAATAGGACCTTTTACATGTTTACACATAAATGTACAGTTAGTCTTCCACTACACAAAGAACAAAGGCGTCAGAATGCGCTACAGAAGTCACTGCTCAAGGCAGTCTTCTGTCAATAACTTTTTTAAGGTTTCTGATTGGCCAACAACTTACGGGTTACAGGTGTATCACCACCTGGTTTGGCATGCTCTTGACAGGACTTCAGTTGTGTTTTGTGCTTTCATTTGGACAGGGATTTTTGAGAATGTAGGAAGGAAAAACCCTGTTTTCAAAAGTACGTTTGGATTAAGCCTAAATTCATCTACAATCAACTGAAAATTAGACCATAAAAAATCATGCTGGAGAGCCTACACTCTATTTTGTATCTAAATGTTCTCAAACTGTTTTCATCATTCTGAAACAAGAATGCAACAAATGTTGAGGATGACTGATTTGATATAGTCAGACTATATATATTATATTACCTAAGAATAGACAAAACCTGTCTGATGTTACTATTGCTATTTTGCATGAACAGCATTACTATACATAAAACCTGTTTTTGTTATATTGTGCTGATGTAGAGTTCACAGAATCTTCTACATTTAAATCAATGTATCCATACACATTACATTATATTAACATTAATTTGTTAATGAAAGTTGCTCAATGGCGCATGAAGCCAAAAAGGTTCATCATCATGTGTAAAAGTGCCCAAATCTTCTGGTTGAGCCCTCTGCTAACTTGAACAGGGATAAAAAATGAAAAAAAGAATCTTTCAAAAAGAAAACTACAACTTTTGGACTGAATGGATCAAATGCTGATAGTAGATTAAGTAATTTCGTGGAGGTTGTGAGGCTTAAAAAAATCTATTCGCTGATTTATAGACATCTCTTTCACAATATAAGCCTTTAGAAAAAAACATTTTTGGGCCCCATAGCATCGCACCCAAAAGTTTTAATTCCACAGTCTGACCACTATGTCAAATTGGCTTCAAAGCACGCTGCTGAGAGTTTGATATAATGTCAATCCATCAAAGACAAGAGAGAAAAAGACTGGTTGGTGTGCCAGACCAACATCATTAATAGAAAAAACTCAGAAGTGCAACATTGACAATTCTGCTTTTGAAGAGGCTGCAGTTTGGTACTTTGGGGGACGGTGTCCTCTGAACAAGGTGCTATGCAAATGACCTTGCGCACTGTAGAAACACCATAGTTTATTTAAGATGAGCTAAGGATGGGCACACAGGGTGCTCATATTCAGCCTTTACACTTACATAAACTCTGCTTTTCCATGTTTTATAATTTAAAATTATTCAGTTTATTCCCGATGCATAATGACATGGCAGTTGGGGAATCAGTAGAATCTGTTTTAAGGCGATCAATACGCTTAATTGTCATACGGCTCAGAATTCTTTGAAAGCTAAATCTCAGTGGCACTGCGCTTTCAGAAAAACTAATTATGAGCAAAAAAACTAATAAACCAGACATTAGCCTTCTCATATCAGCATAACCATTTTCCCCAAGCAGTATGCATCCTGACAGAGAGGATCGATTGCAGTCCAGTGAGCTGGAATGAGCTGGAATGACATGAAATGAGAGGTTGTGAGTTGGTGGGGCGGAGTGAAGACTGAATGAAGACAATGTGTGTACAGACAGATGCAGCTACAGAGTTTATAGAAAGTAAAAATGTTAAGGAATGGAGAGGATCTTCTGAAAACAATGTTTTTGTTGTGTTAACCTCAAAATGTCCCCTTGTTTTAACCATTTGAAACCTGCGCAAACTAGCTGTTGTTAGTAGAGAGTCTGCATAGGGTGGGAGGGAGGGGAGATGGATGGGTCAAACAAACTCTGGACTTTCACTCAAGAGACAAATGTATCTGTCCAATATGAAACCAAATACCAACTGAGTTATTCTAATAACAACATAGCGGCGTGTGCTAATATGCCTAGCAGTAACGTACATCATGTGATGTGCAGCTACATTATGTTAGCAGCAAACAGATTTATTCCAAGCCAAACAACAATGTAACAATGGAATATACTGCATTTAACAAATAATACTTGACACGCCATCCGTGAGTGTCCAAAACTGTAAGAGCACAAGGTTATAGTTTTTGACGTGTAGGGTCACTGACCAAGTGTTGGTATTTGATGAGCTGGCAGTAAGAATGTGTTGGAGCTGCCAGTAGCCAACGGTGCAGCACTATGATTCTACTGGGCAGCTTCCAACAATGAGTGTGTTTAAGCTTCACTTTCCTGCTGCCATTTACTCCCACAGTCCACTGCCATCAATAACAACGTGTGCACGGGTGACCTGACTGCTTCAATAACACATAAAACTAACATACTGTCGATGCATCATATGAACAGTGCTGTTAAAAAGTATTTGCCCTCACCAATTACTTATTTTTTTGCATAATTGGCACGCTTAAATGTTTCAGATCATCAAACAAATTTTAACATCAGACAAAGATAACCTGAGTAAAAACAAAATGCAGTTTTTAAATGATGATTGCATTGATTATGGGGAAAAGGCTATCCAAACCAGCCTGGCGCTATGTGAAAAAGTAATTGCCCCCCCTTGTAAAATCATGAACTGTGATTAACCGCATTTTTTGGTAAGCCGAGTTCAATTTCATTTGCCACACCCAGGCCTGATTACTGTCAGACCTGTAGAATCAAGAAATCGCGTAAATAGAACCTGTCTGACAATATGAAGTAGGCTAAAATCTTAAAAGATCAACACATCATGCCATGATCTAAAGAAATTCAAGAACAGATAAGTAACAAAGTCATTGACATCTATCAGTCTGGAAAGGGTTACAAAGCCATTTCTACAGCTTTAGGACTCCAGCAAACTACAGTGAGAACCATTATCCACAAATGAAGAACACATGGAACAGTGGTGAACCTTCCCAGGAGTGGCCGGCCTGCCAAAATTACTCCAAGAGCACATTGACACCTCATCCAGGAAGTCACAAAACAGAGAGACTGGTGACTGCTGACCAAAAGGAACACAAAGGCTTGTCTCACATTTGCCAAAAAACATCTTGATGATCCCCAAGGCTTTTGGGAAAATATTCTGTGGACTGATGAGACAAAAGTGGAACTTTTTGGAAGGTGTGCGTCCCATTACATCTGGCGTAAAGCTAACATAGCATTTTAAGAACAAGAACATCATACCATCAGTCAAACATGTTGGTGGTAGTGTGATGGTCTGGGGCTGCTTTGCTGCTTCAGGACCTGGACGACTTGCTGTGATTGATGGAATCATGAATTCTGCTCTCTACCAGAAAATCCTGAAGGAGAATGTCAGGCCATCAGTTCGTGACCTTAAGCTCAAGGGCACTTGGGTTATACAGAAGGACAATGATCTGAAGCACACCAGCAAGTCCACTTCTGAATGGCTCAAAAAAAACAAAATGAAGGTTTTGGAGTGGCCTAGTCAAAGTCTGGTCTTAAATCCAATTGAGATGCTGTGGCATGACCTTAAACAGGCCGTTTATGCTGGAAAACTCTCCAATGTGGCTGGGTTGAAACAATTATGCAAAGAAGAGTGGGCCAAAATTCCTCCACATCGATGTCAAAGACTCATTGCCAGTTATCGCAAACACTTGATTTCAGTGGTTGCCGCCAAGGGTGGCACAACCAGTTATTAGGTTTAGGGGGCAATTACTTTTTCACATGGGCGATATAGGTTTTGAGTAATTCTTTACCTTCAATAATTGGAATGATCATTTAAAGCTGCATTTAATGTTCACTCTCAATGTCTTTTTTTTTAAATCAAAGTTTCTTTGATGATCTGAAACATGTAAGTGTGACAAAATCGCAAAAACATAAGAAATCCATAAGGGGGCAAATACTTTTCCACAGCACTGTATAAACTGGTACTGCTGCATGTTTCCTCTAAGCCAATTTCACTCTCACTCACAGACACACACACACACACACACACACACACACACACACACACACACACTGACCTTCAAGATATAACTGCACAGTCAGCTTCGGAGTCCAACCTCGTGTGTATTATAGCTAACAAACTGGTGAATTAGTGCGACATACATAGAGACGTGTCGCAGAGTAATATGAACAACATCATCTGATATTGCGCTACATGTTTAGGCTAAATACAAAGTATGTGAATGATCACATGGTTGAGGATTGGTTATGAGCATAGCCTAGAGGTCAAGAATCAAAAGTTTTTCTACCTTCAAAGTGCTTTAGCAGGTATCAGCCTGTGTCACGATACTGTATGGCCCAAACACAACATGAAGCTGGGTGCAAAGTGTCCTTATAGTTCCTTCACCTTTTCTAACATACACATTACACTGTATGTGTTGTAGCTGCTGTGATAGTGGGCCAATCACACATCCCATTTAAAAGAAAGTGTTCGCCAAGTTTGGCTGCAAGCACAATCATACAAATAGCCATTTTTTTCCAAGGTCTGGGTACAAAAAGGATTGCATACAAGTACAATTTGATAAGCTAACTTTCCATAACGCTTGGTACTTAGTTATTTTGTATGATAACCTAAAGCACTAGTTCCCAACATGGGGGGATATAGTTTGTTGGTGTGCTAGGATCTGTGGTTTCCAGACAAATATAGTCTACTATAGGTTAACATTTTATCATTAAAAATAAATATCCTTAGTCCACCAACAGACTTATGTCTTACTTACTTTCTAGTTTTAGGTAATAATAATGTAAGAATAATGTAAGAAAACTTTTTTTAAAAGCATTAAAAAATAACAATAAAATAAGTTTAAAATATACTAAATGGACAGAAGTATTGGGACACCTACACATTACACCTGCAGGAGCTTTTATGACATCCTATTCTAAAACCATAGGGATTAATATGGAGTTGGTCCCCCCTTTGCAGCTATAATGGGACTGAATAAAACACCTGAATTCAATGATTAAGAGGTGTGGCCCAATACTTTTGTTAATTTAGTATAGATTATTAGATAGCTAGATAGATAGATAGATAGGTAGACAGATATACACCCTCTCTCTCTCACACACACACACACACACACACATACACACACACACACACACACACACACACACACAGACACATATATATACATTTAGAGGCTATGTAATAAAAAATGAATGCCATGATGATTTTTTTATGTAAAGTAATAGAACAAATAAAAGAATAAAGTTATTTTCTTGACAGTAATGGGCTTCCATACAAGTACCCTTGTAGGCTAAATGATATTATTTGAAAAGTTATGCCATGAGCTGGGCCTGCCTGTGTATTAGCTGTCCAGCAGGTGTAGGCTAACTACAGGTAGCCCATTAGGCCTAAATCACACAAAGCAAGTGATGCACATGTATTAATATGAACTCAAATAACTTATTTGTAAAGTGACAACGTGTCCTTCCCTGAAACGGCGCAAATGCAGAAACAGACTAACGATTGTCAGTACTTCTGAGTCCTAACTACTAATGCTGGACTTCCTGAGTGAGAGCCATACCCCTGCCGAGCCCACCTCCTGCAGCTGCTCCAGCTCCAGCCTCAGCGTCTCCTGCTCGGCCTCCAGGTCCGCGTACTGCTGCTTCAGGCTCTGGTTCTCCTCCAGCACCACCAGCCCGCACTCCGCCGCCCGGATCTTCTCGCGGTTGGCCTCCGCCAGCTCCCGGGTCAGGCGCTCCACCTCGGCCCGGCACTGCTCCACCGTGTCCCCGCATCCCGCTCCACCGGCGGCCATCGCTCCCCTCTCCCTCCCCCTGATGCCGCCCTCTCCTCCTCCTCCTCCTTCTCCTCCCTGCGACGGCTGAGCGCAGAGCCCGGCCGGAGGGAGAAACAGCTGAGGTAGACAACAAACCCCCACCGCCTCCTCCTCACAGGAACCACGCCGCGGCTTCAGATCGCGTCCAAAAGACAAATAAACATTGATATGGAATAAACATCCGTGAATGTCCTCAAAGCGCTGACATCATCCGTAGAGAAAGTCATCTTCTGCTCCAAACGATGCATCCGGCCGCACACTTCTCCCCTCCCTCCGCTCGGTTTTTCTGCTTATTCACCGGCGGCAGGACGCCATCTCCGCCCGCGGCCGCGAGGCAAGGCACGCTCCCCGCGCTCCGTCATCCTGCTGCAGGCGCACACCGTCTGGATCCTCAGAGAGCGGAGAGAGCTCTGCCTCCCACCAGGAAACACAGAGGATCAGGAGGTGGATGCGCCCTCTGGAGATCACTCTGATCACCATAGACAAGTGTCTCCTCAGCATCACCTTCCTTTTTGAATGTATTTATTATAAATTTGAGAAAAGGGAGCGATGTGCAAAAAGAAATGGAAAGAAAATGACATAATCAATGTTGTAAGACAGGGACACTCAATTTGCTTTGCTTGGGGGCCACTTTTGCATAATGACAAGAGGACAGGGGCCTGCTGCAGTGGCTCCATACATGTTTCTAGGATTTTAGGACATTTCAAGAATTTTAGCATTTCTTTGACATTAGAGTGTTTCTGTGGATTGTAGGACTTTCTAGGATTTAGGACACTTTTGGTATGTTTGCATCTTCCTTTGATTTTAAGACATTTCCAGGATTTCAGGACATATCTCGAATTTATCACATTTCTGGGATTTTAGCACGTTTCTGAGATTTTAGGTGTTTGTTAGGAAGTATCAAGGATTTTAGGCCATTTTCAGAATCTTAGGACATCTCTGGGATTTTAGCACATTTAGCATTTTAGGACATTTCTAGGATTTGAGGAAATTTGGAGGATTTAGTTGCTTAGCGAGTACTTCTGTCTGGGTTGCGTGGAATCCTCAACTGGCCCTTTTTTTGATTGACAAGCTCCATATTGATGCTGTTTTGTGCACTCTGACACCTTTTGTTCCTAAAAGTTCAAAAACAAATCCCAGTGAGAATCACTTTATTTTTATTGTGAATTGGAAAATGTTTGGGGGGGGCCACCTGGCACCTTATTAAGCGCCAGATGTGGCCCACGGTGGGCTGTAAGTCGAGTATCACTGGTGTAAGAGCATTTATTGTGCGCAGCCTCCATACTGACTCATCTCTGTCCTGTTCTATTTGACCACTTTTCCTTCATCTCCCTCAGTGATATGATTAATACCGTTTCCCTTCCTCACTCCTCCAAGTGCAACCTTGACACTGTCCCTCTCAGATTACTTAGACAAGCCATTACTGTTATTGGACCATCTTTGCTTGCTACCAAGGACCAATCCCTCTCATCAGGCCATGTTCCTGTTCCCTTTAAGTGGCCACAGTTTAACCCCGTCTAAAGAAACCACAGATTCTAGCACACCAGCAAACTATAGACCTATTTCTCAGCTTCCGTTTACATCCAAGAGTTTAGATGATGCTGGGCGACCACTGCCTGCTCAGTTTGGCCAAGGTGCTAGAAACAATAAAAAAGTCCAAACTTGTAGAAATGATTCTGCACACTTTCATCTCTGCAGGGTTTCACCTGATTATGAGCTTTCAGTGTGTCAAAACTTCATTGGACCACACAGGAATCAACAATCAACAGGCAGGTGAGTCTAATCACTGGCAGTATGCCACACACATACATACAGCTATATATATATACATATTATATATATTTATAATATTTCATATTATATATATTTATAATATTTTATATTATCACCTAAAACTAGAAAAGTAAGTAAGACACATAAGTCTGATGGTGGACTAAGGGTATTTATTTTTAATGATAAAATATTAACCTACAGTAGACTATATTTGTCTTGTCTGGCCTTTGTTCTGCATTTTTGACTAACTTCTAATGTTTTATCACCTCTGAAGTTTATTACTTCTGCTTTGCTTTATTTGTCAAAGCACTTTGTAAACTGTGCTATATAAATAATGTAATAATAATAATAATAAATCTATATTAGGATAACTGCTGTGTATTTTATAATACGTTGCCTTTACATTATGTTATATAACATAGCATTCATACAATCATATTATCACTTTATACTTTTGGCAAAAAAAATGCACTGTATCTTGAAAACAGTAGTCAACGCAACCAATTCATACCATTATAGAAAATACAACCAATAAAGCCATGAATACATCAAATAACATACAGTAGATGTCATCAAAGTTAGTTGTCATGAGTATAAAACATTTAAGGTTCATCAATAATCATACAGCACAAGGACATCAGGGCCTAAAGCTGTTTAAAAGCCCAATAGCTGATCTGAGATATCGGTTTGATTTTGCCCTCTTAGAGAAATATATATCCATATACTCCATGCATTCAAACAGAGGAAAGAGACGTTCACCATTTATTAATATTATTACTGGGACACTGGGATCAATTGGTGTGTGTTAGTTATCAGTTTTTGAATAGAAATAACATTTTCGTACCTGATGATATCTTAATCTCATGTCAATATACAGTAGTAGGTAGCAATGCATTTTATTGTAACATTTTATTTCATCAAAAAAACTAATATTTTACAACAAAATGACTGTGTAACCCTATTTTTACAAAAATGTGGACACTTTATGTGTGTGATTTATCAATTTTACACAGTCTATATGGACTGATCACAGTGTGAGGAGCAGATGATATATATATTTATCCTACAGGGGGCAGCAACCTGCCGGACACGCGTTTATCCTACCTCAGAGCATATGGAGAAGATGTTCTGCCTTCAAAGTAAAAGTAAGAGCATATTTTGAGGGAAAAAAAACAGTTGATTGATATTCCATTCAGTTTTCACCGTTAAACTTTAGATCAGTGGCGAGTTGGCTGTATAAAGCTGGGGCTCAAATCAATGCCAAAACATCAATATTAGTAATATCGACCTCTCAGAAACCAGACATAACACATAATACAGTTGAGATGATGAGTACAGGACGACTGCACAGACTCCTCTATCACCCGCAACAGCACGCGCAACACCTATTCGGTCTATTCTGCGGGCAGTTACGCACTCACCGGCCCCTAAACCTTTTTTTAAATATTGTTTCACACTCACACACACACACACACACACACAGAGAGAGAGAGAGAGGGAGAAATGAGAGAGAGAGAGAGAGAGAGACAGAGATTTTTAAAGAAATTTAAATATATTTAAACTCACTCGCTGTCAGGTGGAGGGAGCGGGCTGTTCCCTGTCCTCCTCCTCCTCAGGTGTGGATGCAAAGTTATCCAACATAGCCGGCACATTTTCTGTCCACGGTCCAATTTTGACATTTCAGTTTACTAACTTCAATTCGGTTAGTCACTAGCTAGTTTTGACGGCGGTAAGCAGTAAAAGTTAGCTGGTAATGCCGCGGCCGCACGCGAGCGACGTCAGTGACGTAGTGTCCGCGCTTTCAGTGATAACCTTACGTTGATGACCGACCAGGAGATTTAATTGAATGAAGGGTGAGTCTGAGTTCTCCATAATACATCCATGGATTCAATTCTTGAACTCAGATTTTCTGGTAGGGCTGTAGCCCAGCCAAGCCCCACCCTGCCGCCGTTTATGGTTTAGATTTATATTAGAAGTCGACGAAGAAAATATTATAAATTAAAATATATTAATATGTAAAAGACAAAAGCCACTTGGGTGAACTACCAAAGATTCAAACTTATTTTTTTAAGATGGTACAAACAACATTCATTCGCTCACTACTTCCCTTTGCCACGAGACTGCTCAAAATTAAATCAAAAGATATGATTGTACACCAAAGCATTTTCCTGTTTTTGCTGGTTGCAAGGTTGCAAGCTGCAAAGTGTTTGATTATACATTTAAAAATTGCAGAATAAATGCCTACTATAGACAAAATATACAGTATGAGCTATTTGCGATCAAACCAACAGCCAAATGTAGAACTGTGTGTGGCCTTCTCGACTTTCTTTGACGGATAAATGCAGTCATGAAAGCTTGTTAAAAAAGAAAAAAAAAATCACGTTTTGCAAAAAAAACACAAAACCCCTATAGATTGTGGCTTTTTTAAAATTCTGAAATAAAACCGATGGGATCTTTTTAAAAAATAGACAAGAGCAGCAAAAAAAAAAAAAATGTTACTGTGGAAAGAAGCAGGATTAAATAACATTTGAATACGTAGACAGAAATATGATTTTTATTATTATTATATGTAATATTTTATTTCTATTCTCTCACAATATCTTACTTATATATTTATTTATTGATTTAAGACTGTTTTTCATTCAATTAGTAGTCAGTTCGACTGCTACTTGAATGAAAAAGCGGCACTTTTATTGTGAAAAACATCACACCGGAAGTAGAATCTTTGTTGTGGCTCGCGGAACACCGGCTATATCATCTTTGCGATAGTTACGCCGCGTTGCACGTTGCTAGTTAGTTGCAATGCTGTAGCTATTAGCACGATAGCCATTCCTTCGCTGGGAGGGAGACCCCACGTTTAGTTCGACCACCCTTTGGAATTAATTCTCACTCATTCATAGTCCAACCAGAAACCGACTGTTGGCCAACGGAAATTACCCAAAAAACAGCTAGCTGACGTGTTGTCTTGTCATTCTGCTAGCCCGTTAGCCCACACCCCTAGCTAGTTAGCTTGCTCCCCGCTAGCGTTCTACCGTCTCCTCCCTCAGCGTGACCCGTCTCCTGCCCGGCCGGAGGACCATGGCGATGAGACAGACTCCGCTCACCTGCTCCGGTCACACCCGGCCCGTGGTGGACCTGGCCTTCAGCGGAATCACCCCCTACGGCTACTTCCTCATCAGCGCCTGCAAGGGTGAGAACAACGGACAGTTTATGGATATATTTTTAACGAGAAGTCGAAAAAAGGTAGACGTTAGACATTGGATGTGGTTCCAAGACATAGTTACCGTTAAATACAGGGTGATGACTACTTTACCTCACATCCTGAACATCCTTGAACATGTAAAATACAACAAAAAGAGGAGCTAAAAACATATCAACAACAAAGAAAGAAAAAAAGACATAATGAGTTCCATCCACAGCTTAGATTAATCAATGTACACTTACGCAAGAGGGTAATGATAAGTATCAGCTTATTAAATCGTACCCCTGTATTACATAATTAAACTGTTATCATACTTTAATATGATTGAAAGGCTTGTCATACATCTACCAAGGTACACATACACACACCTTTTTGTAAATATTTAAAATTCTGACCATAATATTACTTATTACACACAGGTATGAATAGACTCTTGTATATCTTATACAAACTTACAAAATTATTACCAGTAGTATCTATACATACATACACACACACACACACACACACACACATATATATACATATATATATATATATATATATATATATATATACACACACATGCACACATATACATACCTACATACACATATAAATATCTAAACACACACAAACACATACACATGACCTCATAAACCAATCAACTCCAAGTATTGACCAAGTATCTTAATGTCTTTCAATACATCTGATATACAGGAAAATATTCAAATGTAAAATATGGATGTACTCGCATAGTCAGGTTTATTTATACAAACAAACTGCATATTTACACATCACTACAGTATTATAGGGTTGGTGTAATGTCCATTCTGTCTGATTCATAGAACACCGTTGGACCTTCAATATTGCCACTGTTACAATGCTAATGTTACAAGTATTAATATAGTATTAACAGACACCTGCTGACTGCAGTATTTTCAGGTTTACTCACAGCTCTCATGTGCTGTTATACTGTCCTCAGATGCACAGTTAACATTTGTATCCTCCTTGCTTTTCCTTTTGTCAGATGGCAAGCCCATGTTGCGCCAGGGAGACACAGGGGACTGGATAGGAACGTTTCTGGGTCACAAAGGCGCTGTCTGGGGAGCCACTCTGAACACAGACGCCACCAAGGCCGCCACCGCCGCAGCTGACTTCACAGCGTGAGTAGACTGTCTGCTTCAGCACGAGGCTCACAGGCTCCTGCCCATCTGTGTGTCTTGAAACAAGATGTCTAAACTAATCCTTGGAAACGCCTTTCTCTCACTTACTACTTTTTAAAATTCATGTAAAGACAGAGTTTTGTGATCTGTTAGGATAAAACTTACTCTGGGGGTTAACTGGTGTTTGTCACCATGGTAACCTGTGCTGCACGGATGCTCTGGAGGAGATTAACTTCAGAGCATCAAAACACTTCAGCATCATTTGTAGCAACCAATCAGCTCCTTGGAAAAATGGACTGATCTTACATTTAAGACCTTCACTTTTTTTCCCCAAATTTTAATGTTATTTACAAATACAATTGGAAATCAGACAGCTCAGCAATAGTCGCACCCTATGCAGCCCATCAAGTTCTTTCAAAAAGCCAGCAAGCGAACTAGCGAGACACACAAAAAAAACAAAACAGAGCAAGCAAACAACAAAAGCAAAAATAGCAACAAGAGCACCTACAAAAAACAAACAAAACCACAAAACAAAAATAGATGGCTACACATTTAAAATCAAGATCCTGGCATGGATAAAGTAAAGAGTTCGCAATAAAGTGACAATAAAGTGAAGTAGATCAGTAGAATCACTTTGCCTACCATGATAATTATGTCCAAGATTGAAGAAAACAGGAAGTGTAATAGACCATATCAACAGACATTGGTTAATGAGTCTACTTGTACTTGTACTTTATTTTATTCTGGTTCATTTTATTTCCTTTTCTATTATGCAGGCACTTATGCTTAACCAAATAACCTAATTCTTCTTTTAGAATCAACACCAGATTAGGGTATCACATTGCTGAAACTGATGCTCGAATCTCCGACTTTTAAGGGGCAGCCTTACTTTTCATGCAACTTCATCCTATTTATTTGCATTTTTGAATTAATGAACAAACCCTGCTTTCAAAATCATCTGCAACATGAATACTGTTATTGGATCTCTACAAACTGTCATTAATGAAAAGATGTCCTGTGTGCTTTTTCAGAAAGGTGTGGGACGCAGTAAGTGGAGACGAGGTCCTCACACTGGCGCACAAACACATCGTCAAGACTGTCACCTTCACACAGGTCAGTGTGGCGTCTGGAAGAGCTGTTTAATGATCTTATCCTTTCTGCACGTATTCTGTAGACATTTATATGGATGTGATGATTTGATTTGGATGTTTCCGAAACTGATATTGTCTCCGGTTCTGCTCGGCCTCTCCTCACAGGACAGCAACTGCCTGCTGACTGGAGGAAACGACAAGCTGCTGCGGATCTATGATCTCAGCAACCCTGAAGCAGGTGAGCATGCATGTCCCAGAGGACACTAGGCAGGTTTCCACTACAGATTTGCTTAACTTTTAAGCAGAATTATCTTAAGGTCGATAAAACACAATTGCGAGATGACTGCGTTTCCACTGAGTGATGTTCTGCATTGCAATGGATGTTCAAAACAACAGCAGATTTATTTCTATTGCAGCCACCACACTAGCGTCATTATTTCCAATCCAAGGTGACATAGGCGTGTTATGAGAGCGATAATAGAAAGGCAAGCCCCTTATACGTGGGCTTCAGGCTGAGGTCGCATTTCAAAAGATCAGGTCTGATTTAGAACCACGTATGAAAGTGGCCCAAATCTGATTTGAAAAGGTCAGATTCAATGTGATTTGTTTCGTTTACACGGTCATTAAACAATCACATCTGGGACTGTAGAGGGGAAAAATCACATTCGAGCCACTTGGGCCCGCAGTGTGAACGCAGCTTTGGTAGCTTTGTGAATGATTAAAAAGACACACACAAAGTATTCCTAGTCAAATCCTGACATTTGAGTTTCTGTTTTTGTCCTCTAATGTAGCTGATTGTTGCATCTGTGTGCCTTTCAGCTCCTCAGGAGATCGCAGGTCACACCTCAGCCATAAAGAAAGCCCTGTGGTGCAACAACGACAAGCAGATCCTCTCTGCCGCCGAGGACAAAACCATCCGGTCAGTGACGCAGCTTCTCATAACAGTCTGTTTGCCAGCCTATAAAGCCCTATTCTGTACCTGGAAATGTTAAGTACCCCAGGGTTTTATGTTAGAAATGTAAAGTCTGGGTCCCCAAAATTAAGGAACTGAGGGATGCTAAATTGCATTTGTTGGACAATTTTCATAATGTACCTAATTCAAGGAAATGTACATAATCACATATACTGACAGTATTTCAGCAACCGCTTGGTTTATTTGGACATTATCAAGCTGGTTTGGGGGGTTCTTGGGGATGTTGAATCCATTTCTCAAATTGTAAAATTTTCAAACAAATTTTTTTTTAAACCAGATGTTTGCATATTTTAACTACGGTTGGACTGATTTTGATTCATATTTATTTTATTTAGACATTTTAGAGGGCACTAAGTTGACTGGAATAAATAGGTAACTTACTTTGTTTTATGTATTTGAAATAATTGAAATAACCTTAAATCAGTTAGATTTTGCACAATATTTATAAACACATGAAAATAACAATGCAGGAAGTTTTGTTGCAAAGTTTATAAATGTTGTTAAGAAAGAAAAGTACCATGGGCTGAGCCATTCATCAAGTCATTCCATATTGCAGTATTATAGAAATCTTTATATTTATTCATCCTTCTTGAATGTAACTTTCAGTGCATGTTTCAGGTACTTATGTAGACATTTCATGCAAGTTTTGATAATTGGTGCAACGGTTGTGGAGTGAGGTCTGTTTATGTGCTGAGCCACGCTAATTTTTGAAATTCATTGGTCAAGATGTCAAAAAGCATCATGTTATTTATTAAAACAAATTTAAAATGACAGAAAATGCAATTAGGTGGCTCTTGACTTTTGTTTATGTGCCAAACAAATTGCATACTAAATCACTGCTGCATTATCAGTCTAAAAAAACACTCAGAATTGGATCACTTTCCCTCGTCTACTTGTCGTAGTTTATCGTTGTTTGTGTGTCAGTGCCTGAATGTGACTCTGCTCTTTGCTGCCTCAGAGACGGTCATCTCTCTGCCAGCAAACAAAGATTAATGCCTCTGTGTGTGTGTGTGTGTGTGTGTGTGTGTGTGTGTGTGTGTGTGTGTGTGTGTCCAGCCTGTGGGACAGGAGCTCCATGGAGGAGGTGAAGACACTGACGTTCGACACTTCAGTGAGCAGCATGGAGTATGTGGCTGACGGAGAGATTCTTGTGATCACATACGGAAAGACGATCGCTTTCTACAACGCTCTGAGGTACTCTGCGCTGCCTCCATACACATCCTGGAAACTAACATCACGTCCACTGATGGGTATAGAATTCAAATGTGATATGTCAAATGGGATTCTGTTGACACTACATTTCTGAAATTAGTCAGTAAAGCCGTTACAGCCAGGTAATGTGAGTTGAGCTGAGTTTGGCTGAATGAATCAAATGCAGTCTAGGCTCAACTCCAGCGGTGAAATCAGCACGCACACACTACAAACAATAATTTAATAATTTGCTTTGCAAGATGGGCTGAAGCATTAATGAACACCAGCCAGCCACCACACAAGCCCTGCACTCATACAGCCTTTTGGATAATGATGGGTTTCATTCATACTCGTGCTGCAGCGGACAGGCTGCTCTCCTCTGCTGGAGACAGAATGTTTCACAACACAGCCGAGCACTCTGCTTTTCTATCTCCTTACGGCCCTGATTCCAAACACACGAAACCAGTTTCTGTTTATCCCTCCTAAATGTTATCCCAAACTGAGATAAGACAAGATTCCAGACTTTAATGACTCTGCTTAAGTTCCATTTAATATTGCAATCCAGTAGAAAAGGAAATCAGTGAATAGTGTGGCATACACCTGAGTAAAAGCCAAAATAATTTCCCCCTCTTTTTATACAGTAAAGAATTGATTTTGAATTTAGAATCAAATCTTCAAAACCCCAAATATTTGCAGCCCTAAAGGATACATTCAGCCAAGTGTTCTTTCTGGAAAGCTTTTTTTTTTTTTGGTAACGGTGACTTTGTAATGCGTTATTGTACATAATAAACCTCTTTCGTAAGTATAGAATGACAACACAGAGACAAAGAAATGGCAAAGATGTTGTAGTCATGTAGCTTCTCCACAGGGACACAGAGTCGGTATTACATCAGAGTGATTTTTGATATTTTCCAGTCTGGACCTGATAAAGACAGTGGAGGCCCCGGCTACCATCAACTCAGCCTCCCTTCACCCAGAGAAGGACTTCTTTGTCGCCGGTGGAGAAGACTTCAAGCTCTACAAGTTTGACTACAGCAGCAAGGAAGAGCTGGGTGAGCAGCAGAGAGATTTGTTTTTCTCCTGTTACACTGAAATTTAATGATAATAATATTACATTCTATGTGTAGGTGCCTTTCAAAACACTCAAGGCCACCTTACAAACAAGGCAGAGTTAAAAAACAACAATATAACAATAGATCAGTTAAATTTAAGAAGACAAATTTGCAGTGTATAAAATCATAAGTACAAAAGTCTAGTGTGACTGGAAAAGTGGTGGATAGGGATCAGACTGAATATGCTAGTTTAGTTAGTTAGTTTAAATGTGTTTCTAAGACAATTTAAGGTAACATCTCCAGGGTGTAAGGCTGAAAGTAGTTTATTGCATTTTTTTTAAAACAGACTTGTTCAATACACAATTTACAAAAGCCAAATTCTAAAGTAAGTGCTACATTTACACCCGATTTTGTGATAGATCGTTCAAAAATATAATACAAAGTTAACTTAAGAGATAAAAGGTGAAATATATGAAACATGGAAAAACAGGATGTCTGCATGTGAAGCATTTTTTCTGTCATAAAGGCTGAGAGAAACTACAACCAAACGTAGAGTCTCATGTTTAGTTCTTACATGTAACACTGTCTGTCCCTCCTGTCTGCAGAGTCCTATAAGGGTCACTTTGGTCCAGTGCACTGTGTCCGTTTCAGTCCGGACGGCGAGCTGTACGCCAGCGGCTCCGAGGATGGCACGCTGAGACTGTGGCAGACGGCTGTGGGGAAAACCTACGGCCTGTGGAAGTGTGTCCTCCCTGGTAACTGACTTTGAGCACTTGTTTATATAATCAAATCTTAAACAAGCTGTATGACATAAAACAAAATCTTCTCTTTCAGCAAACATTGACCACCAGTGCTATAAATACTGAAGCCGGTGCCAAATGCAGGTCCTCCAATTGCCACAAAATGCTGTTTAACATGCCACCTGAAATCCCTTTCTTTGGTAATACAAAGTCTGACTTGCTAGGACCAAATTTCCCATTATTTCCCATGATGCAACTCAACAGCATCTGGTGTTTTATGCCCACCATACACTTAAGATTTTGCAAAGACTGGGGACTATTTACAAGACTACTATGAGATTCCTTTTGAGATTATTTCTGATTCTGCTCCTGGTGGAAAATATTACACCACACTCCCTTTAAGAAATATGACATTTTAACAAATCCTTATGTGCTGCAAAGACACATAACTCTAGAATCACAAGACAAAACGTGCCATATGGCAACAGCATTCTTGTCAGTTCAGCATCAGTATAGTTCATAAAGATAAACTGTGTTTTGTTACATTTTGGATTTTGTCACTTGGACTTGCTACCAGCCTCTGTTGGTTAGCTGCACTGTTTTAGTGGATGGAGACTGTGATCATGAGAGAACCATTGCAGAGAATGTCCTTCAGAGCCGCTACGATAGAGCCTTCTTTGCATTTTTACACAGAATCAGACAACAGCTGCATCATACCGCTCCAGTGTTTTTCCAGTGATTTTGACCAAACGTCAAGACGAAAAAGACCACAAAATGACCTTCAGTTACTCACGCTGTGTTACCTCGATTTGTGAAGAAAACTTTGTTTTTCTTGCATAGCTGTAAGTTGAACTAAGAATCCAAAAAAGGTGAACATTCTTGATGAACTCAAAGTCAAAGGGGGCTGCTTTTAACATCAGCAAAACTATTAAAACATCTGTTTGCAAACTCTCACACAGCTTGTGCAGTATAATCAAAGTCACGTGTGCGCTCAGGCACACGACTCAGGCGTGCATGAGACCGTTTGTGCTGTTTTAAATCAAGCTGTTTTAGCCGAAACGCATGTGTCTGGGAAGCACTGAGCATACCACTGGATAAATGAGACTTGGATTAGACTGCGGGAGTTACGTGAGAGTTTGTAAACAGATGTTTTGACGTAGCTTTGCTGTTGTCATATGTGGTACACTGTGACTTCAGTGCATAAAGTATGGTCACCTTTTATTTTGGATTCTTCATTCACTGTGGACTCACACAAGAAAACCACTAATAGTCTTTACAAATATAACACATGGTGAGAAATTAATATCAAATGATATTTTGTGGGTGAAGTGTTCCTTTAAGACGGCTTGGACTGAGTTTTATAACCACCTTACACTAAACAATTAAAATCACCAGAGCTACTGCGTGATTTTATTCCAACATTGGAAATGTGTGTGAGGCAGTCAAATTGCTTAAAAAGTCGTATGGTTTATAGCCGGCATGAATTGGGACCTCCATTCTTGGTAGACACACGCTGTTCAAACTCCTTATTTCCAGTCTTTGTGTTTTGAATTTGTAGAGTAGAATTCCTCATGATGAATAAACTAATAGTCTTGTAGAATTAAAGCCCTTTTTGTGAAGCGGGTTTATTCAGTTTGCCTTCACAAGAGGGGCCACATGATGTCGATTTTTCCAGCTGCTCATGTCTGACGTCTGTACTGCCACATGTGCTTGCTAACATGAATGGAACATGTACCAATGAAAGCCACCAGCTTAACTGACTTCTATCATGTGGCATTTAAACTTGCTGGTTGCCACATGTTTATGCTTCCTCCACTCCACTTCCTCTGGAATATCTTTTTTTTTTAAACAATACATTTATTGAAGTTTCAACTTCACATCAAAACATGCAGATAAGTGTACAAATACACATCCCTTCACACAGTCACACACTCCCACAGACAAAGAAATAATAATAGCAATAACAAGAGGAAGAATAAACTACACGTCAACCGAAATACATAAATTAATTAATTTTATTTTAAAAAGTAATAAAATATAAAATAATGATATATTAAATAGTATAGTCAGTAATATAACAAAAATTTAAGTTATACAATAAAATGAGATAAAATAAATTTTAAAAAAGGCAGGATCAGTACTTTTCAGCCATCCATGTAACATCTCCCTGTCAGTCAGCGATACATGTCTCATTAGCCAAGATAGACATACATATGTCCCAAACACAAACAAATTCTTTCTGTTACTTATGGAATTTCTGGTTCCAAAACACGAAGAGCGGCAAGGCTTTAAAAGGTCCACTCAGAAAGTTTAGGTTAAAAAAATGTTGTGGAAACTGTGATGGAATCCTCCCATCAGCAGCTACTTTAAATGGCTTTGCTTTTTTCCCCTACAGCGGCAGTCAAGTCTGTTTTCTTTGCATAGTCCAGTTTCACCAATCACAAATTTGCTGCAGTGGGGCTTTACACACCCTCACTCCAGATCAGGAAAAACTTCAATTTGGTTTTAAGTATCAGTCTGATTTTTTTTCTATCTTGCTTGCTCCTCAGAGGACCTGGGGGCTGAGAACTCTGAGCAGCTGTACACTTCGCCCCCGGAGATCAAGGCCTGAAGAGCGAGCAGCACTATTTGGAAATAGGATGAGAAGAGAGAAAGATGGGAAGGAAACGAGCGGAGGGGTGTTCCAGCCTTCTATCTGGCCCCAGCAAGGAGCAGAGTCCAGAGCATCTCCATCCATCAGGGACTGATGTGGATATTATGACTGCCCTGTCTGTCATAGACAAACCCAATACACACACACACACACACACACACACTGATTTCCTGCAGTCACGTGGACAGTATGGGCTGCAGAGTAAAGCAGTAGAGCTGTGAGCATCAGCTCATCGCTGCCTGCTTTCTCTCTGATCAGCCCACATCTGTCTGCCTTATTTTAACCCCCCAACCCCGAAAATCACATGACGCTAAGATCAGTTTTGGTTTCTAAATGAAATCGTTATTGAGCTGGACCTAGGCTTTTGTTTTCAGTTCATCGTTTCCAGAATACTGCGGTAGTTGCACAGTTTGTGCACTAAGTTAACGCGTTTTCATTTCTTCTGCTGTTGTACTGGTTGAGTATATAAAGAAAATATTGTTTTGTGACAAAGCAGAAAGGGAAGAAATGTCACTGGGCTTTTTTTCCATTTTGGTTTTCTGTCTTCATTTGTGTCCAGTGATGAAATAAACAAACACATTACTTTATTTGTAAGTAATGCATAAAGAGCAAACTGGGTTTGGTGTTTTTAATTCTTTTCTTTTGTTTCAGATGTTCCAAATGAGGATTAAGAACGTCAGGTTGTTATTTTACAACCCCAAATCCAAGAAAGCTGGGACGCTGTGTAAAATGTAAATAAAAACAGAATGCAATAATTTTCAAGTCCTTTTTGAACTAGATTCATATACAGTACAAAGACAAGACATTTGATGGTCAAACTGATAAACTGAATTGTTGTTTTTTAGATATAAAAATACACTTATACCCCTTAAACACCAAAATTGGCACATGTATGCTGGTTTTTCAAATTGGTGAAAAGTTTAGACATTCCATATTGGTTTTCAGCCTCATCCCTAACATTTCTCTGGATTCTCTGAAGATCTTGATAGTGTGGATTGAAGATTCTTTGCAGCTGTGTATTGAGAAAGGTTTTTCTTATACTGTTGGGCTACACTGTGAAATCTGACAAGTTGATTTTACTGTTAAAAAAATATCTACTGATTGCCTTGGAAAATGTAAGATGAATATTAGTTTTAATTTATGTGAATTTTATATCTAATCGTTAAGTTTACTTAAATTTTACTTATATTTACTTGATTTTGTTAAGTTGTTGCAACTTAAAAAGTTTAAATCAATCTAAAAAGTTGCTAAAAGTTTTAGCAACTTCAGTAAACCAACTTTCCAATGCTAAAATAAATATCGTTCTGTGGACACTTTTCCCTGTTTTAGGATATTTTTCTAATAATCTTTTAATCTTCCCCTCTTTTTAAAAACTAATTTTTAGGTAATTCTCTGCCCTCCCTTAGTAATTTCTTGCAATTTGTGGCACATTTCTTGTTGATCAATGACATTTTCATGTCTTAAAAAAGAAAATAAACTTATATGCACAAGGTTAAATGTTAAATATCTTGTATTTGTACTACATTCAATTGATTACAAGCCAAAAGTGATTTGCAAATCTTGCATCCTGCTTTCATTTATTTTTACAATGTGGCAACTTTTTTGTGCAAATGTATTTATTTTATTTACAAAATTTGCAATAACAAACTATGTAACAAACTAAAAGAAAACAAACATTAAAGTAATAACGTCATGCTGTCTCGTGCTATTAAATTGCACGTGCTGTTTATAACTCGCGACGTGCGATTCATTTTCAATAGTTGCATGTTTGTTCAACCAATGACGAAGGGCTTCCTAACAGCGTGTGACCAATGGGAAACAGTAACAGGAAGTTACTTCCGGTCCGGGCCGTCCCCGCCTATGAGAAGCAGTCCGGTGCAGAGTTCACCCAAAGCAGGCGCAGCCGCTGGACAAGAGTCGCTCTCATTTCTCCATTCTTCTGTGGCGGAGGAAGCGAAAGCAACAACAGCAAGTCATTAGTATTCTCGTTTTGTTCCTTTTTTTTCTTCTGACACACGGTTCCTACCGCGTTTTCTATTTTGTTTTGCGAGTTAACGTCCAGCAAGAGGCGCTGGTTAGCCGCTCCGCTCTCCGTGAACCTGCCCTCCGTCTCTCCCACTCTCCCCCGCGGTGTTAGCTAGCTAACCGACCCAGGCGACAGTGTAAACTCTGTCCCCCTCCACCCGCGCGCCAACATGCCGGAGTACCTGGACGACCCGTCTGTGCTCACCAAGGACAAGCTGAAGAGCGAGCTGCTGGCCCACAACGTGGAGTTGCCGAGCGGCAACCCGACTAAGGACGTGTATGTGCAGCTTTACCTCAAGAACCTGACCGCTCACAACAAGAAACATGCCCCGGCCGCGACGCTGGACGCCTTCTCCAGCGACGAGGAGCTGCCGCCGCCCGTCGTCTCCAGCAGAAGTCGTTCCTCCGGCAGGGTGAGTTTTATTAAGTGTGTCTGAATTAACGGTTATTGTAATTTGTAGACGCGTAAGTTACATGGCAGAAGGAAGAAGGGTGGTGCACTCTTCGGCAACTTCACTAAAAAGTTGTAGTTTTTAGTCTAATATTTTGGTTTACAATGTTAACTATACCATATCATGGCTACAACTAACATTTACCACCATTTTATTACTCTATATTTAAAGTAGTGTATTTAGTCACATGTCAAATGAAAAAGAAAATGCTAATGAGTTTGCACGTGCATCTAACTTCTTAAGATCATGCAATAAATCCAGACAAATCACTGAATGAACCAGCTATTCTTTTCAGTATAAAATATACATCTGCTTTAACTACGGAGTCCCTTCATCCATATTTTTTTTTTTTTTTTTGCCAAGGGTCCCCACCCTAAAAAAGTCCCAGTGTTGGTTTCTATACCACAGCCATTGATAGAAAGATGAACTTGTCTTCATTTTAGCCTTGAAGACATTTATTTTGAAACTGGACTACAAGTCGTTGTCTCCATTCTGTTATCCTTAAAGGGACAAACCATCTCAAAATCAAAACACACACAAATACACACCTTTTCCTCTTACTTTAAGTGCTATTTAATAGTTTAGATCAGGGCTGTTCCAACTTTTTTTTAACAGGGGCTGTATTACATAATGTGAAAATAGCTGGGGGCCAGCTGCTACTCACATCATGTGGGTTTTTGCAAATCCAACTGTTTCATCTATAAGTGATAAAGTATTCAACTTTCCACTGCTCCCGAAAGTGGTGGTCCTTGCTCCTGGACTTTATGCCTCTTTGCTGTGGCCTTGTAGTACCTTACAGGAAATATGTGGTGTTAGGTAACCCCTAGTTTGTTTGTTTACCATCTGTTTATGAAACAAATTTTTCGTCTATGTAGTTCCTACTTGGTGAATTTATTTGTTTGTTTGTTTTTTTGAAAAACTCAATAATAATGTCTCTTTCCAGAAATCATGACCTGGTTAACTCGATAATCCACAGACCTTTTTAACAGTTTCATGTAGGAACTATTTTCTCTCCACCAAACTATGCCTGCCAACTGCATTATCGTGCAGAAGGAAGTGTGCATCTACTCATGGACAAGAGGTTAGAGGCATCCTCCGCAGCTGAGCTGTAACGTTAGCTAGGTCTGTGGTGCCAGGTGATCATGGAGTAACTATTTTCTTTTTACCGAACAACACCCACAAACTGTATTGCTGCACAGAAGAAAGAGTGCATCTACTGCTAGCTCACCTAGCACCACTTAACTGGATAACGTAAGTGCAAGATTACATCTTGCATCGTCAGTAAAATCAGCCTCTTTTCCATTCATAGGTGCACACTTACCTCTGTGTTGTGTAGTTCGATAGAAAGGAAATAGTTCGTACATGAATCTTCTCACAACAAGGTCTGTGGATTATCTTTTGTGACCTGGTCATGATTTCTGGAAAAAGACATTGCTATTGAGTTTTTCAATTTTATTGTAAGAGGAAAAGTATGAAGTTTGAAAGTAAACTGTCCCTTTAAGGCCCCTGCTGGTCCGTGTGCCCCAGTTTGGAAATGCATATATTAAAACAAAAGCTCCATGAGTGAATCTGTTGCCACAAAACTGATTCATACCTTTCAGCTTTCACTTTGTGGTGAGGGATATGTGTGTGTGTGTGTGTGTGTGTGTGTGTGTGTGTGTTTGTTGTGCTTTCACTGTTAGTACCTGTTAGTACTGTTTCTTCGCTGATCGAAAGTCGTTCCATATAAAGTGCAGACCTGGTGCCGAGTGGGGTTTGTCTCCCTCCCACTCTCATCATTGGCTCTTTCACATGTAAATTTCATCACTCAGTGTTTTGAATGGTCAAAAAGCTTTACCTGTTGTTACATGAAATGAAATCACACCCAAAAACTGTCACAGCACAGATAAAGGAGCTAATAGGTGTTTGTTGTGTTTGAGTGGATGATGTCGCTTTTGTTGTTTTCCGTTGAATAATGCTTCTTGTTGACGAGAGTGTTTTGACTGCTTTGGTCTCAGGCTTAGGTCTTTGCATTGGGGCATACGTTCTCAGTTTTTCAGCATTCCTGTGTTGTTTTAATAATCATAATCCTCCTCCAGCCAGCCACTGGCTGCATACTTCCGAGCCTTCATACAGGAGCTTTCCTCTGAAGCATGAGCTCTAATGTCTGCTGACTTTCTCAAGAATATGATTATACTGTGGGATAGAAAAGCTAACAACAGTTTTTGCTCAATGAGTTTCTTTTGCGTGCTTTATAAAAATCCAGAAATGACAACAGGTTATCACAGTTATGGAATGTTTGCGGACTTTGGCTCTTTTGTTAAGGATTGTTTTGGTTCTGGTAAATAAAGTCAGACGCTAATATCACACATAGCCCTATAGAAAAATTATTTCATTATTTTATCTTTATTCAGTATTTGCCTTTAACCTAATCGCAGGTTATTAAAGCCTCAGCTGTATATTTCCTTTTATTGATTTTCACACCTAAATGGGGGCTGCAGATTTGTTTTTTTTGGTTTGGTTTTTTAAGTGTAATGTGATAGATAAAATTCATCAAAGATTTGTGTGTGGTGTGAAAAGAAATATTTGCAGAGTGTGATTGGATAAAAAATAAATTGATATAAATGCTTAATTGCACTATGCAGTGCACCTGTGTGGAAGCTTCTGCATCGTTATGTTTCTCCACTCTTTAATGCAGGTTTATTGATAATAATGATAATAATAATAAAAATACATTTCAACACTTTTTTGGAATCATTTTCTTGTTTGTTCTTGATATGGTTTTTTTTGCTTTTTACTCTTTTTTTATGCTTATTTCTGGCTTATGTCTTAAGTTGCTTGTTGCCTTCTTCCAATATATTTGAAACACATCAAATTAATTTGCTCAGGTTTTAAAGCTTTAAACTTTATTATGACTGGTTCATGGAGGCATACACTCACAAGTCAGGAATTTGATCTCTTATAGATAAATACTTTTTTTTTTAAAGAAGTCTCAATCAATTATTTCTCATTTGTTTATTCATTTTATGCACTTTGTATTTTTTATTTAGTTCAAATTTAGAGTTTCTTGTATTCTTTGATTGATCAGTTATTGGGATTTTTGACGCACTGTGTTTCTTGGCTGTTTTGTGAATTCATTTAGAAGTCACACTTTAGTGATTGCACAATATGTTTAATATTTGCTCTGTGAGAAAGTCTTTGAGTGTTGTATTTGTGACTCTGACAGGTGTGCAGCAGCATGTCTCTGGTCCAGACTTGTTTAGGGGGCAGTCACAACTGAATGAAAGGTTTAAATAAAGCAAAGGTGGTGACTAAGAAATGTCATGTAGGAGGTGTGTTTTCTCATTTATTTACTGCTGCTTTTATTTCAGATAATGACTGTGTGCAGGTTTTGTATATTTCCTTCACCTGAGAAGATTTACATTGACTCCCCCTCTGCTCACAGTTCAGTGGTGATTTTCTGCTGAGCTCCCGCAGTCAGGTAAAGGTTGCCTGACTGTTTGTTTAGAGGGCAGCTGTGGCTTTTTGTGTGCTCTGAAGTGTGGACAGTGAAGATCATCAATCTTTCATGAGTTTCAGATGATGAATAAATGCTGGAGGGGATAGGTGATGTTGTTTCATTGTTGGGTGTCCCAAACCAGATGAGTTCACCAGTTGATCAGGCAGTGATACATGTCTATAGGTGGCTTCATAAAGAGAACATTCACACTCTGAAGTGTAAAGTATGTGATATGACGAGGCGATAATATAAATGTGTGGAAGAGGAATGCAGAGGTGTGGTGCACTGACCCCCATGGTAATGAAACAGAAGCTCCACCCAGACCTACTGTTGGTTTACACCACTTTAACACAATGTGATCTGGATCTGCCTTCTATTGTGAAGCAGGAAGCCACATCCCAAACTGCTGGTTTCCAAAATTTAGTTTTCTTAAATCAGAGTCACAGGGCATTAACGTTAAATTTTTTGTTGCTGTCCCCAGCAAGATTTTTTTTTCTTGTGAGCTCACCAACTTTCTGAAAACTAAATCGTACCCCCATAACAAATGAAAAGCTGTCTAAAGAATTTCGTCCACTTGGTTTCACACTCACTAAGACCCACAGACTGTAAATTAATGGATATAGTCACTGTGATGTCAACCATTGGATTGTGGACTCTAGTTCTGAAGCTTCAAGTTTAGCATTTTGGCCTTCGCCATCCTGGATTTTTTGGAGCCATAAGTGACCATATTTGGACGAGAATCACTCAGAGACTCCTCAGAGAGCCTTTTAGTGCAACCAAACGCTGAACAAGCAACACTATCTTTTTTTTTTTTTTTTGGTCTTGTGTGTGTCCTGTCATTCTGTGTCCCCTCTCTAAATTCAAAAGATCTTTTCAGGAGGTCTTTTTTTTCCTCAGCAGCAGTTTGAGTCATAATGTGGCTCTGTCAGTGCAGTTAGAGCTGATCAGACCAATTAATGAGAGGAGTAGCTGTTAATAGTCACCGTAGTCACTGTAGAGTGAAGCCTATATGTGCAGGAACGTGGTGTCCTTCTAAGGTGTGTTAGTACAAACTTCTGCCAAATATACGAAGTGCAACATGCATGCTACAGTGTTTTCAGTTGTTTGTGAAGATCCGTGTACACGAGGATCGTTTTTTTTAATGTTATTAAATGAACGTGAATTGTTTTTGGGTTTTTTTAAACGCGAAGAAAAGACTTTTTCCAATTTTAGCAGGGCTGTTCTTGTCTAAATTGTAACCTCATTCTGTGAGAAACACAGCCAGATGCTAATGCACCACGTCATATGATCAATTTTCTGCAGCAGACAACAGCCTAAACAGCATTCCCACTCATTGAATAACTGGCATTTGCTGTCAAATTATAACTGTGGTCTAACTGTGGTCAACGTAAGAGTCTTGAGTCCTCTTGAGTCTTGAGAAGTTGTAAGTGTCTGACGTTGAACTGATGAGATTCTTTTGAGTTTAGATTGTGATCTAAAGTGATGGAGGAATGTGTTTTTCTGACAGAATGTACCAAGTGTAGCTGTAAGCTTGTAATGGCAGACATTGAGCAGTTTTTGGAGCAGCTGGTACTGTTATCTTACTGGGCTTGGCCTCCTAATTGAGGAAATACTTTACTGGGAAAGAGGAATTTGTGCTCGCCCTGCTACCACGTGCGTGTGTAGTAAAAAGTCAAGAGCTGCAGAAAGACACGACATGTGTGTCATTAGCTCGTCTTTTGTTTCCTCAGATAGCGCTGCGTTGTAGTGTCGATGTTTATCTTGTGCATCCCTCTGCTCCTGTGTCTCGGTGATTACAGGCTGCAGGTGGAGGCGACCCTGCAGGTGAAGAATTCATTCCAGACATTTTTGAAATGGTTAAGTGAAGTCAAAGAGGCTTTGTGTCTTCATGCATGAAGCTTCTCCTCTGTTACTGTTCTGTGTTTTTGAGTTTTAGAAGAATGAGCTGTAAATTATGAGGAATGTGTGACACCAATAATGCAAACCTTTGGTAATTTTAGCAGAGTAAATTATGGCCATTCACACATACTCCATTGTTACTCAGCCAGGCAGTGAGTTACGTCATGCAGCCACAGGTTCTGGCATGTCTCACCCTCTCACTACTCCAACCAGGCTGCAGTTTGGAGTTGTAAAGGAAAGTCTGACAGTGTTTGTAGTGAGTTTACTCCACCGAGCTAAGGCCGATTGGAGCTGTGAGCTCACACTTTAGTTATGCCTTTAAAGGCCAGGGTGTGGTCCGCAGAGGAGGGAGCATAGGGGCCTTGTTCCCTCCTCCTCCTCCTCCTCCTCCTCCTCTTCTGTTCCCGCTCTCTTCAGCTCAGCTTATTATGAAACAGCCTGGCTCCCATCCAGACCAAACCCTGCCGAGGGCCCACTGCGAGCCAGACGCAGAGTAATGTCAAACTCCATCTGTGTCTCACACATTTTTTTTGCACGCTGTGATCCTCGCAGCAGCACCTCTCCACCAAGCGTATCATCTTTGCATTCCTCACATTTTCCGTTGATTTGTTTCCAGACGAATGAGCTGCAGAGCGTCGCTTTAAGCCCAGATGTTGATTTGAAGCTTGCACTCAGTTTGAGAGTGGATCTTTTGTGGTCAGACAAAGAATTACAATGAGTGGTTTTGGTTTGGTGTTTTAGGTGGAAGGGTGCTGGTCCACCTCCATCCACTGTGATCAGCTGAGCTCAGTCAAATACTAAAAGGTCTCTGCCTGCATTCCACAGTAATACACGGCCTGGCTCCAGTGTTGCCAGCTGTTTTCAGTGGGAAGTAGCCAAAACAAAAAATTTTAAACTTTTGACCCGGACTCTAAAAGCATAGCAATTAGTTGTCTCTTTTTATGGTAAAGGATTAAAGGTCTGCCCAAAATGTATTTGTAGCTCAGTGATGTTGCTAGTAATGTGTTCTGCGTCCCAGAAGCAATGAAATCTGAAAGAATGCAGTTAATTCACTATTGATGGAGGACGCAGCGTGTTGTTTTCCCTGATGATGAGACATTGTGAACAACAAATCCATGTTAAAGCCATAGAAACAATGGCTTTGCTCATTTTGAAAGTATTTCTCAAGTCACAGAAACCACTGAGAACTGAAACATGTGTTTTGGATCTTATCATACTGTCTGTGATGTGTCAGTATTTTTGGTCCAGTGCTCTGTGCTGATCTGTCACCAGCCTGCCCGCCTGCCCTCATTCCCGTCTCACTGAAGCTCTGTAGCAATGGTGTCAGCAGCATGGCAAAGACCAGCTGGCATGCAATAACCTTATCAAGATCTCGCCCGGCAGTGATGTGTAATTCTTACCTCTCTGTGTGCAACATAAGAAGAGATGCACATTTTAAATATTCTTGAAATTATTCAGTTCAGTATCATTATAGAGCACCAATATAAGCATTTCAAATGCAAGTGCCACCATGGCTCAAGGCTTCAAGAACAGGTTTTTCATTCATATGTAAATAACAGCAGACAAAAGTAGATAGCATTAAGCAGAGAACAGAAGATAATATCAATAGCTTTACTGAGTTTGTGAGGCTGGCTTCAGAGGTATTGGGAAGACAGCTGGGAAGTAGCTTTTCTTTCTGCCAAATCATTTATTTCTGTGTCTATTAAATTTACTAAATCTTATGCCAGTCTAAGTGATTACTGTTTAAGAAACTCAGATGCTGTAAGGATTTCATCTGTAACTATGAATGTTTTTTTTTTTTTTACAACAGTATGTGTAGACTAGAAAATCATTTTGTAACCTCAGCTCACCTGCTACCGGAGTCAGCAACAACAACAACACAGGTGTTAGCAACAACAACACAGGTGGTACAGTCTGAATGTAATGTCCATATAGATGGAGCACAGGGAAATGTCATCGCAAGGCCACATTCTGCAGGAAATGAAGTGAAAACATTGCATTCTTCAGTCTGCCCACAGTGTGGAGAACCACACTGCTGGATGTGTTCGGCAAAGATGGAAGTAAAAGAGAAGTACTCTACCAGCGCAGGCCTAATACTTCCTGCAGCTGCTTCAAAGTAAAAGCTTTCAAGCAGAGAGACTGGAATATGACCTTTACTGTTGCATAGTTTTTTACTAAAGTGAGACATGTTGTAGTTTGTTTACACATAGAAATATAAAAATGCAGAGTGTGCCTTGTCTCTAAGGAGTATGAATCTTCGGGTGTTAGGATTTTTACTTGAGTGTACATACTCAGCTCTAATTGGGTTATTTCTTCAAGTTGCCACTATACGACCGGTACACAACAAAATGGTAAATGTCCTAACTAAGTTTCCATGTACCGTTATTGATATCTAAATGTTGGTGGATCTGGGGATCCAAACATAAATTTTGTTCTTTCATCATCAGATGCTATGTACAAACTGGGTAACTAACTTCATGTCTTCTGTTTTGAGTGACTATTACTGATATGGGGAAATTTTTCCTTTCAGGTGGTTGCAGAAAATGTATGCTTGTTGTCAATCAGTTGTCGTCTTTGCGGTGTGTTCATGTACAACTTTTTGGCCGAGACACAGAAAAATGTGAGGCAGCACAACAGTCTGCTTTCGTCATCGCTAGTCCTTTGATGTGTATTCAAAGCGTCAGGGCCTTAAACATAGAAATTCCCATTATCTGCCCTAGGGTTAACCACACACACCTTCACCTGATCAGATAATCACAGCAGTGCTGATATTCACTACAACAGCACCCGTCATGTGGGATATTGCCTTAATACAATAGTTGTACAAGCAAAATTTATTAGTTAACAGTAGTAATTGTAATCTTTTTTTTTTTTTGGCACCGCTAGCACAAATAGTTCTGTTACTGGACTGTTGCCTAGAAAGACTCAAATATTCCAGCACACTAGCTTGTTGATCTGTGTAAACGACATGTTGCAACATGCCATCTACTTTATATCATGTCCATTTCTGTATGTTTTCATTTATTATGCAACCGGGAAAATACAAGTCTGCTTTGGTGATGTGTTTATTTTCATGAGTTAACAGCTCGATCAGACAGTACGCTGTGACAGCAGCTGGTAATAACAGTTTGCAGTGAAGTATCCAGACTTCATCACTTACCATTTGTCCTCTTCCGATGACTATTCTACCTGAAAAAAGGTTTTAAAAAAATAATTAAAATAAAAAACAAGAAAATGTCCCCCCAAAATCCAGAAAACTGAAAAAAATATCCTACATTTTTTTATATAACATCATTTTTTAAATATATAATTATACTAAATAAAAATATAGTTTCTCTGACATTTCCCTCCCTTTTTTAAAAATTAGTTTTCAGCTCCTTTTCTTGTCACCTTTTACTGATTTCTTGTCATTTGTGGGACATTTCTCGGCAAGTTGCTCATTGCGTTTTACCCCATGTTTTTGAAAGAAATCAAACGAATTTGCTTAGGTAAGTGTTAAATAGCTTGTGAACGGTATCTTAACCCAGAACAAGAAAGCTGGCATTGATTTAGGTTCAAAGGGTTCAAGTCATATAATTAAAGTGTCATCTTATCGGCCTGTTATATTGACAGAAATTTTTATTTGATATTGATATTTCATTTCAAAGTCTTTATCTGACGATAATGATAATGTGCCAGTATTCTTGTGCATCTACACCAAAAATCTACTTTGGCCACCAAATTTAGGGGCTGAGTGGCCCATGGGGATAGTGCTTTTTTTAAAAAAAATGTTATCATCGGATAGATGACAGCGCGTGTAACTGGTATGCTCACATCATGTTTGTGCAAACCCTTTTCTGCATGCCTGTTTGGTTTGCTCCGCGGCAGAGCGTCCTTCAGCTGTGAGCCGGGGAGACACAGGGCTTCATTTCAGAGGCAGCTGGCTTCAAACAGAGTAATTTCCTGTGGGCTGGAGTGTGTGAGGGGCGGCTTCAGCCCCAGCGTGTTGTTTACTATCATGAAACGCCTGCAGCATCAGCATAGAAAGAGCCACCTTTTTCCCTCCTTTTTTTTTTCTCTCTGGCTTCACTTCATCTGAGGAAATTAAAGGGAAACTCCAGTTAAAGCTTCTCTTCTAAATCACGTGTTTTTGGGGGAGCATGAATGCACGTCTCACACATGCCTCCAAATGTGTTTAGAGATCTTATGTGAAATTAAGCAGCTGTGGATGTAAAGCGGTGATCATAAAGCGTCACTTTCTGATCACTGATAGCATGTTGTGTGTAAGTAGCAACCAGGTGAACAGGTTTCTCTAACTGTCTGACAGCTCGACAAACACTGCTTTCCTCTGAGTTAATGAACTCCACTAAATGCAGTGTTAATAAGACAGTGTTTGAAGGGGTGCCAGAGGGCAGCGTGGGTAACATCCATCTGGGGTGTAAAACCTCACAGTAGCCTTAATACTATATATGTAAAAATATAGTCCTTTCAGTGTCACGGAGAAGAAGAAAAAAGCTGTAGAGACTGATATTTGACTTCTTTAGGATACCAGCAAATGTTTTTTATTTTGTAAAAATGTGTGCTTTTAAGTCTGGCATCTGACTGTTTTGAAATCATTCAGGGTTCATATGGTCATGAAAAACATGGAGAAGTCGGGGAATTTGCAAATAGCAATTTCCAGAACTGAATTTAAAAAAAAAAAAAAAAAACTGAAAGTCTAACAATAAATTCTGTTTTTACAGTTTCAGGCTGTGATAAATTGTTTTGTTTTGGGGAATTTTGGAGGAAACATGCCTTCCAAACCAGCTGGCCCATGAGTTTGGAAGGAACTGCAAAAACATTTTCTTTAAAAATAACCGTTTTCTTCTTTAAGAAGGCCCCTCCCCTCAAAAAAACAATAGAACCACAAATAAGTTGCCAGAATGTTTTGGGGTTTTTTGAATAAAAAATAAAAGGTTAAAGATAAAATATATTTTAAAATATATTTTCTTGAAAATTGCCAAAAAACTTCAAGACAAAAAAAATACCAAAATGTGATACCAACCAGATGGTTGTTTCAGAGAATGGAGGTTCTTGAACATTTGCCTGAAAGTCCTGGAAATGCATTGGTAAAACTGTGAATGAACTCTGTTCATTACTTGCTGATTACATTGCCTCAGGACACAAATAAATCCATGCTTGCCCCAGACATGACCCTGATGAGTTTATTAAAGAGTACAGTCACCAATCGGTCTGCCCTGTCCTCCTTCCACAGAAAGCCACCAGGAAAACAGACAAGATTCTGCCCGACGAGCTGGATGTGACCCTACTAAGCGACGAGGGCCTCAAGGACGAGCTGCTCAAGCACGGCGTGGACGCGGGGCCCATCGTGGGTGAGTTCTCCCGTTAGCAGAAGCAGCAGCGGGGTCATGTGAGGTTAAACACTGAGGTGACATCTGCCCTCAGGACACACACACATGACTGCACTTCACACACACGGGGGATTTGGCATGTTGGAGCTACACACAGATGGAATTCACAAGCAGCTTTGACATGTTCACTCATGGAATGCTGTGTTTTTCCCACACAGGAAGTGAATCATCTGGAATGTGTCGCTCAATTAGTTTAACATGGTAGCACAAACATATCATACATTCACAAATAAGAGCTGTTGTTCTGGTAATCACCAAAGCACAAATCATCAGATAAACATGAAAGAAGGGGAGCATGCTTTTAATGTGAAATATTGATATGATGTCAAGTATTTTACACAGAGGAAAATGTCCCCCTTTATGTTGCCCCTCCATGTTCACGCAGAACCAGACTATAGTGGCATCATTCCGCTCCTGCGTGCATCACAGTACCCCGTGGTCAAAGAAGGCACAATGGGCGCGGTGTTTAACACACCAGTGTCCACCTCTAGCATGACATATAAAATATGCCTTGGCAGCACTTTCTAAACCATAACAAAGGCATAACATGTCAATCACAACCATTTACCTTCTCTGTGATATGGTAGCTGATCTCGTCCTCTGCTCGGAGAGACATTTTGGTGGTCTTAGACACAGTAGAACCAAAGTTTCACTTTCTCTATGCCTGACATTCTGCTGCGCCATATATATATTCCAAAAATCCCCTTAATGAACAGTCCAGTTCCGAAAATCTGTTTGTGGCAGCAGATTTTTTTATTTGTGTCAGCCTGCCACAAATAAATGACTGGGTGGGAAAACCCTGCATTCAATCTTACGGTGCGTACCCACCAAACGCGATTAAAAATGATCGCGCCTCAAGATTACATACAAAGTCAATGCAAAGACGCGATTTGACGCCTCATTTTGCCGGGCGACGCGATGGACGCGATTGCGCGGCGCGTTGGACGCGTTGACGCGAATTGGCGCGTTGGACGCGAAATTGCGTCGCGTCAACGCCGCGTCCAACGCTCGAGTTGAAATAATTGAACTTTTGCGGCGTCGTCGCGTGAAGACGCGCCGCGACAGCCTATCAGCGTTGAGATCGTCATCGACGTGCTGACGTATGGACGTCCTGGTGTTCCCTCGCAAAATCTAATCAAACCGCCAGAAACAATGGAGGAGCAGCTTATCGTCGCCGTCACCGCTCACAAAGAGCTGTACGACAGTTCCTGTCCCTTGTTGCAGGAGACGGTGGAACTCGCCGAGCTCACGCCGCCTCCGTAGGGTAGCATGCACCCAGAACCGACGTCGGCGCCTAGCCCGCAGACGACGCTGGGAACTTCTCCAGAGCAGGTGCGGTGCAGCGATCGTCAACGAGAGAATGAAATGGCGGAAGAAATGTTGTTGTTTGGGCGGGCTCAACGCGCGGCGCGATTTCGCTGCCGAGTCCCATTTTGGGGTTTTTGTACGAGCGTCAAAACTGGAGCGTCCGGCGCGACGCGATTTCATTTGAGGCGCGATGAAATAATTTTTATCGCGTTTGGTGGGTACGCACGCTGACCTGACCTTTAAAATTGTTTTTTAGTGCATGAGAATTTTTTTTTCGTAAAGTCGAGCATTATGCTGAATATAAAATGACATTTTAAATAGATGCTTTGCCGATTATCAACCAGTTTTGTATCATAACAATGTGGGTAGTTTGTGTAAACCTGTGATAAACTTCCCTCCATCACCAGATGTCTGCTCATTTGCAGCTTAAAATCCTCCAGAGAATGCTTTTCACATCATCATCATCATCATCATCAGTTTCACCAGCTCTTAAATTATTGTCTTAAGGGGAATTTCTTCAAATTTGGCACACACGTCCACTTTAACTCAAAGATGAACTGATAAGACTTTGGTTGTCAACAGTCACTATGACCTTACAAAGCATGTTTAACTCAAAACTTCATACACCAATTATGGCAACATTTTACATACATGTGCGATAGGAAAAAATGATGAAGTGCTGATATCTTATATCCAAAAGGTCAAAGGTCAGCTTCACTGTGACACCATAATGTTCTGCCAAAACACTTTTCTGTCCATTACTTAAAGTCATATCTCAGGAACAGAAGGAGAGACAGATACTTAATGTTTGACACTAATCTTAAAACTGAGCTGACTGGTTCGATCTTCTGTTCCGCCTGGTTGAAGATGTGTGTGAAGCATCCTTGTTTTAGAATTTGTAGCTTCTTTGCAGCAACATCCATATTTGAAGAATTGTCCGCTGTCATGGCTACACATGAGTTTAGAGAGACATGGATGTAAACTTACCTTGACTGGAGGCGTACAACCATAAGGCGGTAAAACTAGATTAAAAATCAGAATTACCTTTAAAATTGTTTTTTAGTGCATAAGAATTTTTTTTTTTTTGGTAAAGTCGAGCAAGAAGAAAGACAATCATTTGAGAGCTGGTGAAAATGATGATGATGATGATGTGAAAAGCATTCTCTGGAGGATTTTAAGCTGCTTGGGTCAAATTCTGCTTTTGAGTTCAAGTTTGGCAACGGTGCAGTATTTTGCAGCAGGGCTCCTGGTTCTCTCAGCGGCCTCCCTACACTTGACAAGATTCTGCTGCACTTTCAGCCAGCTGTCTAACACAACATACACGTGCATTCAAATAATCCAGCTGTCCATGTGGCTCACCAGCCTTCTAGCAGCTCTTAAGTGTCAACATGATTGTGTATTTGGGCTGTGAGTGCAGCGTAGAGTAGCTGCAGCTGTTGTAGTGCTCACGTGCTGCGTCTGTTGCACGGCCAGTTTAGACGGGGTGCAACACACAGAAACACGAGAATAATTAGATGATATGTGTGAAATGTGTCCGTCGGGTTTCAGGCTCAATAACTGCCTGATCCCACCCGTCACAGATAACCACAGAAGACGCAGGACAGCTCCATTCAGTTTTAACTCAATTTATGGAATGATTGTTCAAGTACAAGTGTGGGGTTGAAAACCTCAAAGAAAAACAAATCATGTGAGTTAATTCAGCCAATAAATTTTTTTGAATAACATAAATCATTTCAGGCACATCAACCAATCTATGTTTGTATGTAAAATCACCTGATTTCAATCAAACTGTTAAATGGGAACTTTGTTTTATCATGTGGAATACCATGTTTAGTTTAATCAATATCATTCTACAATTTGAATGCTTTGTTTTGGGTAATATTTGTGCTCTTTTTTAAACAGTATTCACAATAATTGTGAAATTATTCTTAATCTAACTTTTAAAGCCAAGCAAAATCAATCAGATTAATGGCTCATTATCATAAACCACATCAATGAGTCACATAATCACTTAATCAAATATTTGTATAAATCAACATAATGCAGTCAAGATCCAGGATATCACTCCGATTATAACTTCATGAACGTTTCAGGCCAGACGCTCTGATTCAGCTATACATTAGGCAATATCACAAAGGAAAAAAAGTTTAATTGTAAATGAGTGTGTTGTGTCTTATTTTGATAAATCGACCTAAATCATGGCATAATTCTTTTAATCATTTTAGTTACACCTTAGCTCTGAAATATCATTTCTGCATAAGGCCAATCAGTCCACAAACAAACAAAATCTTTTCTTAAATCATATTTTTTTTGTACCGCAGCATCAGTTCTATAAATCACAGAAACTAAACGACATGAATGAATGAATGAATGGATAAATGAATGGATGGCTGCAGATGCTTTCATAACCACACTGCTCGCGCACTGCATCAGCAATTAACTTGCTGTCAGGCGTTATTTTCTTTATTGTTAAGCAAACATTTACATACCAGTGGTGTCTCTCTGGTTGTCTGATCACTGATACAAACTATACTCCAACCTGTTTCTCGTCACAGGAGACGAACAAAGGAAGCGCTCGCTCTCTCTCTCTCTCTCTCTCTCTCTCTCTCTCTCTCTCTCTCTCTCTCTCTCTCTCTCTCTCTCTCTCTCTCTTACTCCCTCTCTCACTCTCTTTTGCTACTGAAGTGATATAAATCTAAGTCACAACAAAAGAATAAAAAAGAAAGCAAGAGTCCTTCACTTTAACAATATCACCAAAGCATAAATATAATAAATATCAAGGTGATGGTAATAATGATGCTGAAATGAATGTAGGTGAAAAAACACCAACAGTAAGCCAGTTCTTTCAGAGGAGGGCTGGGCTCTCTCTGCTCTTCAGTCTTGTACGGATGTTATGTAATAATTTCCAGTTATCGGGATTTCCCCCTCACTGCCACTCAGAGACATGTGACAGGTCAAGTCCTTTTCTGCAGGTTTGATCTAATGTCTCCCCCTGCTCGTCCTCACAGCCTCCACCCGTAAACTGTATGAGAAGAAGCTGCAGCGGCTGCTGGATGACGGTCCTGCTCAGCTGCCGCAGCCCAAGCTGGTTCTCACAGAGATACAAGTCAACCACAACCACAACGGCAACTCCGAATCGGACCTGTACAGCGACAAGGAGGACGGTAAGAACTCGTGTCGCACTGTTTTTTACTGATTTTATTTTCTATACACTGCGGTAGTTTAAACAGTGTTGTGTTCTCAGTGTGCTGACATGAATAAAAACAAACAGCTGTCTGGTACGGTGGAGATCAAAAGTAACATTTTGCTCTTCATAAACTAAACCTACCCACATGTACCAGTGTGTATGACTGTGCTGTGTTTTGTCAGAAGTGGCAGCCCCACCAGAAGAACCAGAACCGGAACCAGAACCTGAACCAGCTCCGGTGGTGGAGAGACCAGTGAGGAGCCGAGGGAAGACGCCCGTCACCACCCGCACCCGCAGCAGCCAGCACCACACGGTAACTAACTGCTTACCAATATTCAGTCACGGTGAAAACAAGCCAGCACATCAGTCTGTGTACATTTACACAGTCTGTCCTCACACTGTCTGTGGACCTCTGAATGGAGAAATGACCCAGATGTCTCCAGTCCACTGTCTGTTGTCATAAGGACCATGATATCAATCTGTTTTTGCCTAAACAGATTGCTGTGATGGAGCTTTGGTGACTCAAGTGTGTGTGCGTGCGTGCGTGCGTGCGTGCGTGCGTGCGTGCGTGCGTGGGTGCGTGCGTGCGTGCGTGCGTGCGTGCGTGCGTGCGTGCGTGCGTGCGTGTGTGTTTATGATAGCAGTAGTTTGGATGTTGACTGTGTTTCATTCACTTGGGAAACAGTTAACCACAATGATAGAGGAGCGGTATACTTCCTGGACTAATTGCAGGTTTGAAAGCCAAGTTGTAATGTTTCCATTTCAAGCGTGTAATAGTTTGCCACCTTCTGATAGTTTTTCTAAGACGGTAATCAGAGCTGAGATCAAAGTCTGTAAACTCAGGTCATATTGTGTTTAACAATCAGAAGCCCTTTTTACACACAGATCGCATATACAGTCCCTACAAAGTCCCTTCTTTATGCCGCATCTGCATTTTTACACAGAACCAAACAATGAAAATACAACAATAACAACAGCAGAACATGGCAAGAACAGTTATTTACCTTCCCTGTTATATAGTGGATGGTCTCGTCCTCTGCTCAGAGGCTAAGGATCTCCTGAATCTCATCATTTTCCCAATATGAAGACATTTACAGCTCTTCTATTGTTCTTTGAGTTAGTCGCTTACTGCTATCAGCTGCTTTTTAAATCTCCTACTATGCTACGTATAATACGTCACGCCCATAATCCTGTCCCGCTCTGCTGTCCCTTTGACATAGGAGGACAGGTAGCATTAGCAAGCTTGCTATCATGGACAAACAACATTGTGTGTTCAAGTTTAGCAATGAGAAGTTTGAGGCTCTAATGGTGTTGGTGAAGAAGAGTAAATCCCACCCTTTCAGGAAGTTTTGTTCTCAATTATTTAAATTAATTTAAGTTAAGTGAATTTGTTTATTTTAATTATTTATTGAAATTTAAAGTGTCAGTATACAGTTTGAGTAGTCTGTTAATGATTATATTTAATTGTACATGTTCTTAATCTTCATTATCATTGCTATAAAGACAGATTTTTGGAAGTATTTTATGTTATTTTATTTTATTGTAATTTAACTGTTGTTTTTGGCACTAGCAGCACATCTTGTGCGTGGCTGAGACCCCAAACTAGGGACTTGCACATGTAGTGTGTACTGTGCAATTTATGGACACTTTTTATGGAGCCTTTCATGTCTCTGCACAATGTACTTCTTAGATTTGAATTGACTTTTATCTACTTATTTTTATTTTGCTATTTATTGCAAGTGCATAATATAATATGACAAAAGAAACCTCAATCCTAACTTGGAAAGTTAGAACGGTTCTTTAATAGCTAAATTCTTATCCTGATACAAGACAGGATTTTCCCAAAATGCAGTTAAGAAACATGTTTCTAAAAGACCAACAATCCTAAAAGTCTCACTGAACTGGGATAAGACAGGAATTCAGACTTGTGAAGTTTCTATAATGAGGCCCCTGGCTGAAACATAGCAGTGTTTCTCCTTAGGCAGGTATGATGGGACTCCCGGCAGCTGGGGTTCATTATACAGTTTCCTCTAACCTTGGCAATGGAAGTGCTTCCTCATTTTATTGGAGAGCAGTCACACCCAGCTCAGAGTGTGTGTGTAGATTCAGTGTATCTGCGCCGCTCGCTACATGTCACATTCAAAGCACATGATGTGGATTAGCTGTTGCCATGCACGCCGGATGCTTCGAATCTCTTCACACACTCACTCTTCTCCACAGTGCTTCAGTCCCATCATCTTCCTTTTCTTCTGCTGTTCCACGTTTTTCTAGAGTTTATCATAAAACCTCCACCCTCACTGTGTTTTATGTTGTTCTGTAGATATTCACAATGATCCAGAGTGTTATCAGATCATGTTTGAACAGCCTGTTAAGGAAACAGCAGTGTGGACTCATCTCCCATGTGTGTAGTAAAGCAGTGTTGCTGTGGATGTGATTGTGAGCAGCTCCTCCTGCTGTTCCCTCTGTGAACGTGCACCTGTTGAGCCGAGGCCCCGAGGTGTGTGTGTGTGTGTGTGTGTGTGTGTGTGTGTGTGTGTGTGTGCGTGTGCGTGTGCGTGTGCGTGTGCGTGTGCTGAGGTGTTTACCCTTCTTTCTTGGTATGAACTTTCTAGTAAAGCAGCAGTGGTACTGTGTATTTATAAGGTAGAGGACGTGTTCCAGTGTTGGCATTAGTGTAGTCACATCAAGTGAAAGGAATAAACAGAGTTAAACGTGTGCTCATGTGATAAGCAGTTAGATTTCCTTCTACTGGTGTTGCGTGTGTTTGAATTCCGTTTCCTTTCCTTGAATGAGTGAAACATTTGCGTCAGCCAAATCCTTTGTCTATACCTGTCTTCCTCTTGGTTTTTGCACATCGGATACCTTGCACTTTAAACTGCAAACCAAATCTATTCACAAATAAAGTAACCTGATCGCAAACTAGGGGTGGAATCAATGGGGGCCCGATGATATGATATTATCACAATTCTTAAGTCACAATAAGATTGCGATTTGAAACGCGTTGCGATAAGCTAAGAATTGTGGTAAAATACACTGTGATATGTTGCAATTTATTATGTTTTTTTTTTTTTTATCTGAAAATGTAATCCCAAAAGATTTTTTTTAATCTGTTTTATTTAATAGGCTTTCAGTCTTTTCATCTCACTTGAGTCACTTTTACTATAGCAAATTGTATCTAGAAGCCTGAAAAAGCTATTGATTTTATTATTCTAGTAGGTTACAAAAATTTTAATTTGTGTTTGTAAAAAACACAGAATGACCTCATTCTAATTAGGAGATATGGCATTTTTCTGTTTCAAACTATTGTTATTATATCAGCCTTTAAATTTCCAACAGCTGTTGACCTTTCGTCCAAAGCCTCAAATTTTTTATTTATTTACAGAGATCAAAAGCAGCAAAACCTCACATTTAAGAAGCCGTAAACAGCAAATGTTTGACATATTTGCTTGATAAATGACCTAAAAGCTTAATTGCAGTTTTCCTGTTGATTGACTGGTTGGTTATTGTCTGTGGCATTATACTGTTACAGAGCCTCAGGGAAGCAGTTTCATGTCAAAGAGGTTTTATTTCAAGTTCTATGGATTTGTGTATGCGATCAGAAATTAGCCTGTCACGGTGCAAACACGCAGTCAGTGAACAAAATGTGTAATGTAATCCACTACAACACCATCTATACCTTCATAACTTAACCAGAGTTGAATCAGCACCTCGTGTCTCTGCTTAAACACAAGTCACAAAAAACTGAGCAGGGTGAGCCATTACAGTGATTAGTTATGTCTATGTTTTGTTAATGTTGCAGGCAATATAGTCTTTTTTCATTCTGAACTTTACCAAGCAACAAAAATGCAGTACATATGGGCACGCACGGACGAATATCTGGACTGACGGTAAAGCAGACATAATGGTGATAAATGGGCCATAAGTCTAACAGGTATTCACACTGTCTGCTGGTATGTGCATGCCATGTGTGCAGAGAGACCAGTTGATGGATGAAGATGATGAAGAGCCTGTCCTGCAAATAAGGCGCAAATCCAGGAGGTTGTCCAGTAGAATGGTGAATACTGTCTACACTCCTTTGTCTGCACATCAGCGCTGTTTTTGACGAAAGCCACTGGTGTTCAGTTCACACTCTGTTCTGGGCAGGAATCTCAGTCACCTTCACACCTGGCTTCATTCTAGCTCCTATAGTGTTAAAGGTGTCGAGTCACAGTATAAAACTGCTTTATGGTAACTGCAGCTTAGATTTGATAACAGTATTTATTATGGCTCTGCAAAAGACGAGGACAGATTTCAGCCTTCCCACTGTACAAATATGTTTCCAACTGGCTTATTCACTTAACTTCATAAACAAACAGCAAATGTACTTATTCATCCTTTCAAGCTTTGCACCTCTTCTCTAGGCGGGTTTCCATTAACCTTCAAATTGCGCTAATTAAAATTGTGAATGTAAAAGTTTTTACGCTCACATGAGGTGGTATATCAAGTTTTTTTTAAAAAAAAAAAAACATATTTTGCAAAACTGAAATGGAAACACTTTTTGGGCTTTTCTATGTCACGTGATGCTATGGCTATGTTGTCAGTAGGAACTGGCTCCCGCATGATGCAGCAGGAGCTACAAGAGCTGTTAGTGCATCACATAACTCTTCAAAAGTTGAGCGGATCATCTGGAAGTTTTGAATCCACAATTCCTCTGTGAAATTATGGACTATCACCTCCCAGAAATCCCTCATACGTGGCCACTCCCACGTATAAGGGGCTTGCCTTTCCATTATCGCTCGCCTGACACGCATACGTGGCCTTGGATTGGAAATAATGACGGCTAGTGTGGTGGCTGCAATAGAAATAAAGCTGCTAATGTTTTGAACGTCCATCACCATGCTTGTTGGAATGTTGTCACCAGAGGAGAAGTCTCAGAACATCAGTCAGTGGAAACGCAGTCATCTCACAATTTGCTTTTTATTGACATTTTGAAAATATTGCCTAAGTTTTGCGCAGATCAATAATGGAAACCCGCCTTCTGTCTCACTTGTCACTCTTGCTGTAATTATCCCTTCCTGTCCACTGCTCTCTCCATACTCTGTCCATAGCTCTAGTCTTTCTGTCCCACCAGATAGTGCCTGAGGATCTCAGGCCTGTATTGGCAGATCAGGTTCCATTGGAGTCTATCACGAGGGTTCACCACAGACTGGACAGTCCAGTTCGGACTGAATCTCCCTCCATCTCGTCCAGACCTGCACAGGTAGCTCTGGGTCTTGGCCACTGTGGCTGTTTGTTCACTCACTGATAACTGCACAGAATCATGACTTTGTGCCAATATCTGCTGATCTGTTGAAGAGACGAGTGCTTCCCCGTCATGTCATCTCAAACTGCATCCAAGGGTGGTCGTGTGTTGTCAAATATGTGCATTATCAACCAGTCTGATGGTCACAAATGGGTTACATTTTCCTTGCTTCTTTGTCACGGTGAAGGTCTAGCACAGCCATCAGGGACTTTTGGTGCTTTACTAATTTGTTTTTCTATATTTCTCTTCGATGACTTTAATTGCAAATTCTCAGCTTTGTTTTATCTGCTGATGCAGCTGCCTCAGAGTCCAGCAAGGGACACTCCATCCCGTAATGTGGGCCATAAACCAAAGTCTGATCCAGTGAGGATGGCTGCCCAAAACACAGCCAAGGTCTGTAGAGCTGCTCACAAAAAGTGAGAGAGAAGTTTAGAAGTTTGAAGCATACTGAGGTGTAACCAGCTCTTTGGTTTCAGTTGGATATCTAGTCCTCATAATTCTTAAAGAAAGGTCTGCTCACTCACCTTCTGTCTGAAATATGTAGCTCCTAGAGGAAAAACCACAGCTATATCTTCCCAAACTCAGCAAGGATTCATCTCACAAGACAGTCGCTCTACTCGACACCGCTGTGATGGAGGTTTGCCTTTTTTCTGTTTGCCATCTACATTACCCCCTGGAAACCAGAACAAATTGGCTTAATTTCTTTCAAAAACATGGCAAGAAGGCAAAGAGCAACTTTAGGAGAAGTGAAGCAGAAAAATTAATGAGAAATTAGTAAAAAAAATAATAATAATAATAATAAGAAATAAATAAATAAAATTTAAGTACAAGAAAATTACTTGAAATTTTTTTTTTAAATAAATAAAGTAAAAAACAAATTAACAAGGAAATGACCTGGAGTAGTTCTTTATAATTATAATAATTGTATCTTATCTTTTATATTGAAATATTATTTCAAATGTTAAATGGTAATTATAAATATAGTTTATATAATTATATATATATTTATATATATATATATTCTTCCTAAATCTAGTAATATCTTGCCATTTGTAGAACATTTCTTACCAAGTTGCTTATAGTCCTTTTTCCAATGTTTTTAAAAGAAATTTAAGCATTTTGCTCCAGCTTTAAAGGTGTAAATATTCGTGAAAGGCATCTGAAAGCAGCACAAGAAAAGTAATGTCACTCCAGGTTTCGAAGGGTTAAGCAAAGTAAATTTTACATAAAATCCCATTTGGTATATCCACAGTGTCATGTCAACACGTTTGTGTAGCAGTTAATCAGTGCGCACAGTGGTGATGAATTGTGGGTTATGGTGCACTGTAGGGTGGTGAAGAGAACGTACTCTTCTGATTGCATTCCTTAACCTGCTTCATGGTTCCTTACAAGTGTCAGCATCAGCCATGTGGCCTCAGTCAGCACAGTTTCAGTCCTCTGTCTGTCAGTGTCTAGTCACAGTGTTGCTCTGCACTCACAAACACTTTGACAGAGCACCTTGCTAGCTGAATTTTTACACATGGGTACTTTTGTGGCGTGTCATATCCCTGTGTCTGTCACCACATCCAGTCTGCCTCTTCTCTGTCAACAGGTTGATTTTGTTTGTGAGGAATAGACAAACAAAAAAAAAAACAAAATTAGAGCAGTAGGCTTGTCACAATAACTACATTAGTGTAGTTTGCTAGTAGCCTGCAGCTGTACTTTTGGAGTGGAAGAGGTGCAGTCCTGATAGTCATTAGCCTGCCAACCCCTGACAATGAGCCAGAAAATCTGACAATTATAAGACCTGTGTGCAGCGATTGTCCCTTTTTTCTCTCCATCCCCAGATCTCCCAAAGAAAAATGAAACAACACTTGAAAGACGATACAGTGTAGCCTGCCGGTAGCCTGCAGCTTCATTTTCAGAGTGGAAGAGGTCTTGATAGTCATTAGCCTGCCAACCACTGACAATGAGCCAAAAAGTCAGTCAGTGCAAAAAATGCACCATTGAAACCCATTCAAACTGCAATTTTTGATCCACCAGCCATCAAAGCATAAAAACATACACCTCTTACGACATTCTGGGCTTTTGACTTGGAATTTGTCATTTTTACTATTTTCCACCTAATTATGTCATTTTTACCATATTTGGCATATGGAGAAAATACATGCTATTTCCACTAGGAGCACTGTCACAATCACTGTTGCTGCTAATCACTGACATATCCCAGACTGTGATCATCAAAAAACAATCTACTTTGCATGTAGTATACTAATAATAATTCTTTTATGTTTATCTTTTAGTCTAAAAATATAGTGGTGTCATGACAAAAACCTGGCATTAAAGGGTTAGAATTCTGAAAATTAATGAATATTTGATATTTGGGTTAGGACTGATGTTGGTTAAAATATTGACTCAATAAAAGTAGAAAATCATATTAAATGTATGATTTTTAAAACTTGTTATTGAAAAGAGCCTTTTTTGCGCAGAGTGACAGCTGTGGACAGCTGTGTTGATTAAAACAAAAGTGCCATCTGTCTGTCAGATGCACAGAGACAGGCGGCTGAAGAATGCGGCTGAAACGTGGCTGGTGTAGACAGGGTGTGAGGTTTCAGCCAGAATTGTTTTTGATCTTGTGTATTTGTGTTGGTGTCCCAGGAGCCAGAGCCAAGAATCAAACCCTTAAGACCTGCAGCAAGGGTGCGTAGAATAGTTTTTATTTTGCCGGAATCATAGACTGTACATAAAGATGGACAACATGACAGCTGATCGCGCCATGGTGTCTGACTGCAGTATAGGTCATAAAGCACTCCCCTCCATATTAGTGAATGGACATAAGCCAAACTAAAAACTCAAAGTACACGCCAAATACATTTTTCCCAAAGATGGTTTCTGATCCTGAAGGTAGATCTCATCACCCTGATGTTTGTTCCAGTTATAATTTTAATGATAAGTTCTGTTTTAGTGATTTATTGAATTATACAAAAAGGGGATTTTCCTCCAGAATTGACAGTTGTGACAGCTAATCCATGTGCTCACATTCAATGGGGCTGCTCGTGATTGGTTGGACGTGTTTTGGCGGGGACTCCGCATCAAGGATAACGCTATTATGCAAAATCCAGCTCTCAATGATGTCACTGGTGCAAAATGGCAGCAGCCATATCTGGGGTACTTTAGCTTCATTTAAGCATAGCGGGGGCAAGTGGGAGTGCGTCATCCATCTTTATATACAGTCTATGGCCAGAATCAATCACTGAAACCATTTATATTTAGTCTGTTTCGCATAAAAGCACGTTCTTTTCCTTCTTTGCTTTATTTTGTACATTTTTGAACATGTATATTTAATAATGTAGCCTGTGTTCTTCAGGCTGGCTCTTTAACTTTTACAAAACAGAGTCTACAGCCAGCTGCCAAGCCGTCCTGCCCTTCCTCCCCTCCGGTTCATCCCGCCAAAGTCAACCCGGTCACCTTTAGCCCCATGTGTGACATCTCACCCATAAAGAGACAGGGGTGCCACTGGTCTCCATCAGACCAGTTTGATATTGTCTCTGCAGCTCGGGTACATATCTAATCAGACATCTGTGGTCACTGCTTTTCCTTCCTTTCCCTTTTTTTTTCTGTCCGTCACTCGTGTTTCTCTTTAACACTTGGATCTGAATGCTGCATTGTCTCTGCTCAAACATGAACGGTTGAGACTCTCAGTGTATAGTTCACAGTTTGGGGCTGTTAATGATCAGTCAGTTGTGTGAGCAGCTGTTGAGGGTGTTTGCAGGAACAGTTGTGTGACAGCTGAACTGCTGGCTGGTTAAACAGCCCCGACACACAGTCACACACACACTGTCTGTGAACAGGACGTTGGCCCCCCAGATGTCCCGCTGCATAAAAGGAGGCAGCAGAAAATCACCAACCTGTCCTCGTGCAGCCCTGCGAAGACGCTCAGCTGCTCGTCCACACTGTCCCAGGACGTGTCAGTGAGACAGGTAGACTGTTAGACAGCAGGGACTGTTCTGTTACATGTTCACAAGGTGGTTCATCAGTCACCATGGTGGTTTGTCCAGCCTTTTTTTGAAGTGGACACGTGGTGAGAGGTGTCTGATATCACGCAGGGCGCCCTCTGCTGCTCCAAACATGCACCTACAGGTGGTTGTGGTGAAGTCATCTAAATGTAAAAAAAAATTGTCTGTGCTTGTTTTTGTCTTTTAGGTGGAGAAAATTGCAGCCAGCGAGCAACCCCCGAAAGTGGAGGCGACTGACATCCTGAAGGAGCTGTTACCAAATGACATCAACAGTCCAACAGGAATCACGTAAGTAACTAGTGGCCAGTTGTCTACAAAATACTTTCATTTTTAATTTTTTTTCAACCAGCAGTTATGCATTCAATCCTTTTTTAAAAAAATTTTATTATATTTTTTATTCTTTTCATGTCAATCTTCAACACTACTAAGTACATATTCAGTGGTAATATTACTTCCCAGAAAATACTTATTAATTCGGCATATAAATCCCACTTGAGGCTGAAATTATTTTACCATAAAAAGCCCTGTGTCAACAACTGTGTCTTAAATTTCCCTCGGGATCAATAAAGTACCTATCTATCTATCTAACTGAAGGGATTCCATCGACAGAAAAACATTGTCAAAGGGCTTTTATTTTGAAAGTGAAACAGGAAAGGTTGAGTTATACAGATGTATGGTGCTAACATAGTTAACAATGCTAAAGGGGCTTTGCAGTTCAAAATGAAGCAGGTTACTCACCAGGGCGGCCTGGAGGGGGAGCGGAGGGCGGAAATAAAGGGGGTAAAAACATGAGGTTCAGTAAAGCGGTGTATGACCTGCTGACTGTGTCTTTGTCTGAGGGTCCATATAGGGCTGATTATGTATCAGTGCTAACCTGTCAGTTCATGACCTCATATTTACAGCACTTGTGTAATAAGTCCTTTGTGAACAAGGAATGGACCAGAACTGACACAGAAATCCCGCGGATCCTTAAAAAGTCTTAAAATGCATTAAATGCATTAATCTAAAAATAAGGCTGTAGTTGGTATGAAAACCCATACATGGGATATATATATATGTATATATTATTATTAATCCTTTTTTTCTGGCATTGCATTGTAAAAGCTAAAATAATGGGAAACTTTGAAAATAAATTAAATAAAAAAAGATTATTTACATATACCTGTTAAGGTCATGTTTTATTTCATAAGAAATATTTGGGCAAAATTCCCCCTTACCTAAAGTAAGTGATGTCGGTTCATGTTTATTTTTTACTTCAGTTCTGGCTACTGTATAATTGGTCTTAAATGTCACTCTTAGTGGCATTAAGAACGTCTTGAATCCTGCTCTGCCCTCAGCTACAGGAATCCTGCTAAAAAACAATCATGGATCTTCTGAGACTGAAAACAGTTCCTCTCACTTTGAAAAAACAGTGACATTAAATTCCTTGTCTCTTGCAGCGCCACCTGTCGACGACCAATCAGAGGAGCCGCCGGTCGCCCAGTGAAGTCCAGCGACCTGTGGAACGATGAAAACTGCCTCTTCCCTCCAAAAACCACCAAGAAAACCAGCTCCTCCTCCTCCTACACAGAGAGCCGCACCATCAACAGAGTAACCAGGCTGCCCCCCTCCGCCTCTTCTACCTCCTCTTTCTCCTCCTCCTCCTCCTCCTCCTCCTCCTCCTCCTCCTCCAGGCTTCTGTCTGCAGCGCCCCCTGCAGCACAGACCAAAGCTGCACCTCGCGGCTTGTCTCTGTGGATAAAGCTGTTCCTGCTGGCCGTTGTGGCTGTTTTCCTGTTCCTGGTCTACCAAGCCATGGAGACCAACACCATCAGCCCGTTTGGACCCTCAGACACAGCAGTGGCCAGTGACAGCGCAGCGTAGAGAGCGCACAGAGTCTGAGGGGGAAAAAAAGAAGCCTGTCTGCTTCTGTTTTTTAATTTTTTTTCAAGTGTGAATCTGCATTGTAGCCATTTTGTTCCAGGGCGCTGTGAAATAACGACATCTTCGCCCCTTTTTTTCCTCAAGATTTTCTTCTTTTTTTTCCTTTAATTCCTGAATCAGTTTCCAGTGAATACCTTGAGAGAAGCGACAGCTGTCTCATTGACACTCTGAGGTCTCCGTGACATTGTAGTGAAAGGACAGTGCGTCCCGTGCTGTCAGTCTGTCAGGTTACAACAAAGCCAGCCACACAGTAGCTTCCATAGAAATATGTGAACTCATGTTTTATTGCCATTTTTTTTCAATGTCATACTTGCATGGTGCGTGTGTGAGTGAGTGAGTGAGTGTGTGTGTGCGTTTGTAATGAATGTGTGACTGAGATTTTTTTAATTTTATTTCACATTTTGCCTTAGTGTCTGTCTGTTGGTCATTAACAGCCTTGAAGATGGAGTTTGAAGCTGTATTTTTGTTTTGTACCTTATTGACCATCTTTGTTAATGAGACAGGGAGGCTTGTTATTATAATCCAAATACTGCTAAATATTCCTAAACCCAAAAACCAATATTTTCTTAATGTTCTCTTCTAATAAACTGAATGTCCCTATGTATTCTACTTAATTATGTATTCACTGTCACAAATATTGAATATCCACTCAATAAACTATTATGTTGTTAATGTGCCTGTGAGTGATTTATTCACGAGGATATGATATGTATGCATTTCAAAATGTAAATTACATTTTGTTACTGATATCTAAAATCCTGATTTTTTTTTTTTGGATCAAAGGCATCCCAATCCTACTAAAACATTTAGGACAACAAATACTGAAGGTCTGATCCAAATCAAAACTTAATACATGATCCAATTTCAGAATCTGTTTTTTTATTTCTTTTTAACAACACGGTTTCAAGATTTGATCTTATCCAGTAGCCAAAATTCAATCACATTATTTTTTAACAACTGGGCCCAGCAGCTAAGGTTTAATTTTTATTTATTTATTTTTGTAGACACAAATGCTGTGAAATACAGTTTACCCCGATGAAATGTCAGGAAGGTTTGAAGAGGGCACAGTTTAGTTGTTCAAGATCCATTTTTACTTGCCCATATACAAATTGTTTTATTAACAGTTATCAAATAACAAAAATTACTTACGTTAAAGCCATATCAGAGCCTGGATCTTATCCTTGACATTTGTGCTTTCTGTGATAAATATCTACTATCAAAATGATGTATTTGTTAATGGTGATTTGCGTTAAACTGAATTACCAGCAAACATTGTGGCATGTAATGTTACAGTATAGGAATACTGTACATAGTGTTCAGACAGGGAGGGGAGTGTAAATAGGGGTCCAGCAGCTCATTCTGCTTCATTGTAGGAATCTTCAAAAAATTATTTTAGAATTCTTGCTGCAGGTGTATCGAAGTCACCCATCCTCCACGTCATAACAGCTACACCTCACGTGTGACCAGGTGTGCCGTGACGTCACCAAGTAATCAAATCCACAGGGTGGCTTCACTCTCAGCAGCTTTACTGAGGACGTAAATAGATACAGCTGCCGACAGGTAATCCACTCTATGTTTCTCTCACGGTTTGTCAATCCCTGACACACACGCATACACACACACACACACACACACACACACACAAACACACAAAATGCCATCTGTTTTTATGACTGCCACACGTGCTCAGGTAATAATTTACCTGAAAGGAAAAACTTAAGATTTTAATTTTTTAAAAAGATTTTCTTCTGAAGATTCTACAAGCACCGCCTTAATTTAATCATAGACCAATGCTGTGATTGGACCAGAGCTGATGATTGACAGCTATATGGCGTCTCCTACTGGCTAGGGAGGAGGAAAAACCCGCCCAGGCTTGTTGGTGACGTCACGAAAGGACAAATCGGTTTACCGCGAGGTCATTCGGCCTCTCCGAGCAGCCGGTTGCAGCTAAGCGGAGTCGCCATCTTAAAGACACTGAGAGAGTGAGTGTAAATATTCATTTAAAATACTACATATGGAATATTACACGGCCACTTCTTCACGGAGGACGTATTTAGAGCCGCGACTCTCGTTAGCCGTTTCGTTAATGGGACTTTTCTGTCATTTCTGTTAAGGGGAGACCTTGCACCTTGGAGCGGTCAAGTTAGCTTAGCATGTACATTAGCATAGCATTTAGCATTAGCTAGGGTAAGGAAGGACAAGGGAAATGCTGTTATATGAGTGTGTAGGCAGACCGCTTCTGAACAGGACGGCTCAGTAACTTAACGTTAGCTAACATGGACGTTACGTTCTTATGCGTGTGGCTTATAGTTAGCTATGTGTTTATTCAAGAAGCTAGCTGAGCGTTTCCTGCCCACGGTCATTCAGACGTTAATAAGCTAACAGGCACGTGACATGGCTTCAAGTGTCAGTGTGTGCGTGTTCACATCGTCCACCTAGCACGAGCTAACGCACAGCTAACTTGTTGCTCATTTGCAGCGCAGCTCCGCCAGCAGGCAGGACACCACCATGTACCCGACCGCCCTGACGCAGCTGGCCCGGGCCAACCCGTTCAGCGCTCCCCTCTTCACCCTCCAGAAAGTGGAAGAACCCCAACAGACCCTCCATGGACAGAGGACCCGCACACTGGCGGCAGCCGCCACCTCAGAAGGTAACCCAGCCGCGGAGTCCGGAGGCTGGCTAAACGGGCTAGCTGCGTTAGCTTAGCAGCGCAGAGTCGCCCGGCTGCACCTAACTTCATTGCGTAATTCAGCGCAATTACGTGTATTCTTAGGAACTGTTACCTTTGTGCGACTTGTACGTTATCCTTAAACGTATTTAATCGCTATAAATGATTAGGGACATGATTCCCGAGGCAGCTGGCCTCTAGGCCTTAGCTGCATAGAAGCTGCCTGTGGAGGACAAGGAAGGACAAAGTGGTATCTTGCCTTTGCACTGCAGCAAACTGGTTTTGACATGTCGCACCTTATTGCAGACAGTGGATGCATAATAATTGGAACTGCAAGTCAGTTGCTGTATTGCAGTATTAAAACTACAGATTTGCAAAGTTGTTGAGAAATAGCAGTGACCCCTAACTATGAGCTGCGCAGGTGCTGACGAGAACAAATTGTCCCGGTTTGAAATATTTATTACAGGTTGTTAAATCGGTACCCAACATTACTTCAATATATCATATAACAGTTATGCTACAATGTGTCCAGTTTCTTAAATGTTAAACTTTGCCCTTTAGGCCCACACGTTTTCAGTTACTAGTTTTCAATGTCCCAACAGGCTTCAGCAACAAGTCTGCAACTTCCACCTCTGCCCAACTATTTGTTTAACAGATATTAAATGTTTGCAGTGCATTGGAATTCGGCAAAGCTGCATTTTGATCAAACATTTATTGTATAAAAACAGCAGTTTGTAAAAGTCTATGAACACCTTTAACAATGCCCTTCATCTCTTCAGTGTTAGTCCCATGCATTTATATGTTTGGATTAACCCAACAGCAATGTTAGCTCACCACAGTACAGTGATACATTTGAATTGCAATTTGGGAGGACTAGAGGAGGCATTACAGAGCTTACTTGGCCTTGTTTTCAGACTAAACATTTACTTGTAGGCAGGTTAAAACCTGTCACACAAGGGCATGACTTATAAAATAAGATGCTTCCCTAGTACAGCTTTTGGTTGTCAGACATCAAGCTGGATTAATTAAAACCTGGAGTGACTACACTTTTCTTGTCTTGCCCCAGATACTTTTTCTAAGTATTTATACCTTTGAACCCAGAGCAAATTGTGGTGTGATTTATTTCAAAAACGGGATAAAGGCAATGAGCTGTAATAAATGGTAATAAACGTTTCACAAATTACAATAAATAAGGAGATTGAGAGAATTTTTTTTAAAGAGCTAGGCAGAAAAAATGCGGAAAAACTGAATTTATAATAATTTACTTTTTTTAAGTTATAATTTTAGGCATGTTTACAGGTCTTTTCTTTCACATAATTATCTCAGACTTTTTCCTAATTACTTGTATTTTTTTTCATTTCTTTTGTTTTTCATTGCCTTCTTCCCATGTTTTTGAAAGAAGTCAAGCTAATATGCTCAGGTTTCATAAGACTAAAGGCACAGATCATTTTTTTCTTATTAAATCAGTTCAATTTTTCAAGTTCTCAGCTAGTTAAAATCCGAAGACCTAAAGACAGTACGATTCTTTCTAAACTCAGAGATGACCTGTTCTTAAAGTTTCGCCTGTGTTTCTTCAGAGGGAGACAGTTGTGAGTTCGGCTCTCAGAAGTATTTCATCCTGTGTGGCTTTGGTGGGATTCTGAGCTGTGGCACCACACACACAGCTGTCGTGCCCCTCGATCTGGTCAAATGCAGAATGCAGGTCTGTCTTCCGTGACCCGACGCCTTAGTTTTTTTTAACGTCCCGCCTCATCCACCCGTGGTTGTATTTTTGTTTGTCTTTTTGAAAAGCACCAATTTGCATGGGAGAAATAGCGTCATCCCAGCCGTGGGTTTGTTTCTTTTGTCATTGTGTTTTGATCCTCATGATTCTAATGTGTTGGAGTGATCCTAACATGGTTGCATGATTCTGCACCAGTGTTCCTATGTGGTAAATGATTTCCGCCCACCTCGCCGCCCCAGCCCCCGCTCACTCCACAGTAGAGGACTTGTGTAGGTGAAGGTCAGGAGTGTCAGACCTGACTGAGAATATGTACTGTATGTTGACAGTGCTATTTGACTTCATCAGGGTGTCAGTCTGTCCCGATTGTCTGAACATGACCTATGAGATATGAAGCATTAATGCTGACGTTATCAGACAGTCATTGTTCATTAACACAAGGACTGATTAACCTTGCACAATCAGGTAAGATTGAGTTGTAAGTCACAAGTACATTTGATGATGATGATAACGAAAACAATGTGATGTTAAAAAATGAAAATATGCACCTATTGTTGGAAATCTGTTTAAGTCTTAGGTTTTTTCCATAATGAATGATTTTAATCACAAATTTTGATAGCTATAGTGGTGGTTTCCTTTTTTTGCCAATTGACTACAAGCCACTTTGACTTGCAGAAAATATTAAAATCATTCAACAGATTTCGAGTGATTTCTACCTTCTAGGCGGCCATTGATGTCTGTACCATGTTATCAAACACATAAGTTATCTGTAGTAAGTTTCCAGTAAACAAACTTGCATATTTGAAATCAGTGGCTGCCTGGAAGGTAGGAAACAAACAGAGAAACCTGTGGTATGCTTTTAAAAAGGGTGAGCAGTAATTTGATTATTTGTAGTCAGTGGCTCAACATGCAAATCACCACTGTAGTCCATGAAATTTAATACTGAAATCGCTTTTGTACAATGATTTAATGAACCTTTGGTGTGAGATCCTAATAAATGGTGGCATGTTAGTGACAGAGCCGTCTAATGGGAGAGTCCTGGCACTGAATTTAAACTGTCCACTCTTGGGACATGAGGAAAAATGCATTGAAAGTCAATTTTCCTCCTCCTAGTGACACCTCTTCCATTATGTGGCTCTGGATTGGTGTTGATTTTTGTCCTGTGTTGCATGTGACCCTGCATGTTGCATGTATGTTGTGTGTCCCCCTCCCTTCTACCACAGAGAGTTTCAGCTGCGAGTTTGGCTCCCAAAAGTACTATGCCCTGTGTGGCTTTGGGGGTATCCTGAGCTGCGGCATCACACACACAGCAGTGGTGCCCCTCGACCTTGTCAAGTGCCGCCTGCAGGTTTGTATGGAAGCTGAACCTCACAGTAGCAACGACTAGCCAGCAGGTCCTCCAACCTGTCAGCCTCATGGCTTCATTATCGTCTACAGAATAATGGTAGTTGTGCACAACATTAAAATGACTTAAATAATGAACAGGCAACTTTCAATAGTGCTGTTAAAAGATTTTTTTTTCTCACAGCACATGTAAGCGTTAGTTCAGTTTGAAGTGTTTTACATAAAACTTCAAAATCATCAGAAACCCTCTTCAATATTTTGTTGTTAATGATTTTTATGTAGCCTCATGGTATAATTTATTCAGTTGTTTTTCAACTTAAATGGTTTTTCTACATTTATATTAAATCACTAAGTAGCCTAGTGATTTCTAAAATTGTTGAATTTCCAAAATTAATTGCTTAAATTTGTCTGAAACCTGTGTACTTTTACACAAAGAAGAAAAAGTCGATTTTTAACTTGTGCATTGGCCCACACTAATGACTAGCTGTCCTACAAGCTCATATATATCTGCTTAAGACGTCAGCTCCCAGAGTTGCCAGTAATTTGACGACATGCTTCATCAGTGTTGATTCTCCTCCTCAGGTGAACCCAGATAAGTACAAGAGCATCGGCAACGGCTTCTCAGTGACAGTGAGGGAAGATGGTGTCAGAGGCCTGGCAAAGGGCTGGGCTCCCACCTTCATCGGCTACTCCATGCAGGGACTCTGCAAGTTTGGCTTCTACGAAGTGTTCAAGGTCCTCTACAGCGACTTGCTGGGAGAGGTGAGTCTGGATAACCATAGGCAGCACTAGTCGTTGTACTGGTTTAAGCCAGTTTTAATATATGCTAACTGGCTCAACTGGTCTTTGACACCATGGCACATTCGGACAAATTAAAAGGTAGCCTACACCTGCAGCCTGTGCTGACAGCATTAATGCACTTAATCCAACTTGTTTTGCATTAGTATTAAGCAATATGACAATGTTAATAACATTGTTAGTTTATAAACAGAATAACAGGAGTTACTAGTGTGTGACAGGCTGCAGAGAGCTGCAGGAGAGAACCAGAACGCAGGTGGCTTATAAAAGCAGTGTAACAATTTACTCGATGTTTGTGACAGCCATTTTATACATCACGTGTGGGACAAGTCTCCGTACATCGAGTATATTCGATACATGAAACCCCTTCTTGAAACTGTGACACGGTGAGTCAGCTGTTATAAAGCTGGCTCTTATGGAACACTGATATTGCCTGTGTTACAGTTGTTTAGATTTGTCAATAAGCAGCTCAACTTTTTAATCACATTCAGTTTCCACTCAAACGCAGTTAGGGATGAGTATTTTTGTTTTTTATTAGTATAATACTGAGTACCGATCAGTAGTTTTGCTGATACCTCTAAGTATGCTCTCCAAGCATTTAACTGTAGTTTTAGCTTATGCTGGTTCTATTTGTGATTTAAAGTAGCATATATTTCTGCTACTCTAAACTGAAATAAGCTATAGCTACCCATTTTGATAAGAAATATGAGGGCTCCAGACCACAACAGTTTAAATACGGTGTGGCAAATGTGTAACTGGTAAGTAAAATAAAAAAAAAATGCATACATTTAGGAGCACAGAGTTGCTTCATTCACTTAGCAAGAAGACCATCAAGCCTCCACGTCTATCTGGAGTGTCAAAAGTTGCAGTTAATGTCCAAACTGAGGGTGGCAGTGTTTGTTTTGACACTTAATAACTGGATGTTATCTGATCAAAAAGTTGCCCTGACTTTAGGTTGACTCATCACACTATTTTGGGGATGAGTCACAAGCTGACCCTCTCAGACCTCCGTCTTAAAAATCAGCAGAGTAAATCAGAGGGGTTGTTAGCTTTCATATCATGTAGTGTTTGGCAGAACGAAACGATATTGATAAGTTATTGTTATTTAACAGTAGATATCAACAAAAACAACAAACAAAAACCAGAGATTGACATATTAAGTTGCTGTGTGCTGTGAATTCACCACTGCGAAGCAGAAGGTCTCCTTTTCTCCCTTTGTCCTGCTGCCTGCAGCTCCGCTTATCAAACAGTATTGTGAAAGTCAAGAGCACACACTCCACACCAAAATCTGGGGGCGGAAGCGTCCACAGAAGCACACTGCACAGCACACTCACAAGCAAAAAAAAACACACACTAAAAAAACCAACTGCTGGACTTAAAGCAATCTCAGTCGACTGAGAGGTCTTCAATTTTAAGGGGTAGCCTAACCACAGCCTGCGCAGAGCCAGTGTGCCGTAAGCAGGTTATGGTCATTTCACTGTCAAATCTGTATTATGCCAAAAGAATTGTATTTGTTTTGAGTTGCAGTTTCTTAAATACTGTTTGTTTCTTTTGCTTTTGAGCAACGAAGGGAAAATCTGTGTATCATCTAATCTGTCTGACCACTTGTTGTGATGTTTCACCCAACAGGAGAACACCTACCTCTGGAGGACATCACTGTACCTGGCAGCCTCAGCAAGCGCAGAGTTCTTTGCAGACATCGCTCTGGCTCCCATGGAGGCTGTCAAAGTTCGTATCCAGACCCAGCCAGGCTACGCCAACACTCTCAGACAGTGTGTCCCCAAGATGTACGCAGAGGAGGGACTCTGGGCGTAAGTCTACTGCCTTCTTACTTTTCCTCAACATTGTGTTTTGCTGTCAGTATCAGTAAGTTACTTTGAATGTCTGTCAGGTTATTGAGATATTGGAATGATCAACACGCTCCTTAGATCCACCTCTGGAGGGCGCTGTGCTCCGAGCACAGCTCCTCAGCAGCTTTCCGGCTGTACAGTTGGAGGTGCTTGAGTCATTGGCGTGTGAGAACAGTCTACCTGTCCCCCAGTCCAACTGCAACACTGGCAACCCTGTCTTTTACGGACAGGGAGCTCCCAGTGCTGCAAGCCTGGGAGACGGACACACCTCACGTAGTCACCGTTCAGACCTGGAAAGCATTTAGCATCTGTCCCAGCATGTAGATGAGTAAAGTGTAGACATGTGCTGATGCTTGTTGTAAGCTCACGTCTCCTCCCTCCTCTCACTGCAGCTTCTATAAGGGTGTGGTGCCCCTGTGGATGAGGCAGATCCCCTACACCATGATGAAGTTTGCCTGCTTCGAGCGCACTGTGGAGATGCTCTACAAGTATGTTGTTCCTAAGCCCCGCAGCGAGTGCAGCAAACCTGAGCAGCTGGTGGTCACCTTCGTGGCCGGTTATATCGGTGAGTAACAATATCTGAACAGGTCACTGAAAATCACGATGCTCAGGAAAGCTAGAAAACCAAACAATCAGGGAAAGTTTTAAAGATGTGGTGAAACTATCACAGTTTTGAAATTTCCAGCAGTATTAAAATATTTGTTGCTAATCTAAGCAGTAATATCAGATACAAATATGCATCATTTCTTTGAACTTGTGTGAAATGTCAGTGTGGACTTTGAGGTCCTCCAGCTGCCGTTCTCTGATGTGCTGTTTCTGTTCTGTGTGCAGCTGGTGTGTTCTGTGCCATCGTGTCCCACCCTGCTGACTCCGTGGTGTCCGTGCTGAACAAGGAGAGTGGCAGCACTGCTTTCCAGGTCCTCAAGAGGCTGGGACCCAAAGGTCTGTACCAACACCAGTTCTGCTCTAACTCGAGCAGCATCCCAGTGCAGCATCAGGCTCTGATCAACACGCTCCTTAGATCCACCTCTGGAGGGCGCTGTGCTCTGAGCACAGCTCCTCAGCAGCTTTCCGGCTGTACAGTTGGAGGTGCTTGAGTCATTGGCGTGTGAGAACAGTCTACCTGTCCCCCAGTCCAACTGCAACACTGGCAACCCTGTCCTCTACGGACAGGGAGCTCCCAGTGCTGCAAGCCTGGGGGACGGACATGCAGCTGACCTATAAATAAATGTTTTATCGATGTCAGTCTCAGGGAAACACTGTAGTGCACTTTAGGAATGAGCCCTAAAATGAGTCAGCATTTCAGCACTTCCCTCGCCTCACAGTCAGTGGTTTTTTTGCTGAGATGCCTGAAATCAGGTCGGTGGTTAACTCAAACTGAAGATACTTGCATGTTTTGCTCTTTGACATAGTGGATTTTTACTTCTGTCCCATCTCACTTGTACAAAAACTCCTGTCCCACCTCATGTAGTGATTTTAAATAATAATGAAAAGTTACAAACCTTATTCTGATTCTAATGTGCTAAAACCATGTGCAAAATAACAGGTGGTTAGTGAGTTAGCTCGACAAGTACTGGGAATCACCAGTAATGAAAATGATGATCTTAGTAATGATACTATCTAAACAAACGCTCTGTTTTACGTCACATGCAACATGTGCTGTCTGTGAAAACCAACTGATAGTTCCTGACTTCACATTGCTGGATAATTATTATTATTATTATGATTCCCATCATATGCGCTCCTATGGCTTTTTTTCCAGTGCCGTCACATGATCAGTAATGAACCTGAATCCTGTGACTGTCACGATTCATGGAAAAACAGTCAGCCTGGAGCATGATGTATAGATTTATGGACTGAGCAATAATTCTGTGCAGTTAATATTAGTGGAGCTCTCCGTTTCTGCCATGTTAATGCTTTGGCAAGCCAATGAATCAGGCTACTCAGTGATAATTAGCTTTTCAGATTTAAAAAAAATTACATTATTTTGAAGTGTCCTGAATGTTTATTCATCAAATAAGTTGAATTAACAAGTTACAGGTGTCTTAAGTTTTGCCAGTAGTTGATCTAAAAGCACTGTAAGTACAGTGATTTCCAACATCCCCAAGTGCAGTCAGCCTCCAGAGTGGCATCATTAGAAGCTGTGTGCTGCAGAGGTAAAAGGCAGACAGGTACAAGGATCACGAGGAGAAAAGGAAGCAAGCAAAGATCTCTTGCCTGAAACTTAATTTTCCTTCCAACTCTTCAAAAATGTCACCTCACGCCAGACAGTCGATGACACTCACTCCTGCCTCAAACACATAGCCACAGCATCATGTGACCTGTAAAAGCCAAAAGTGTTTCCACAGAATTTTTGCCAAATGTGAACGCAAACCTTTTTGTGATATATATGGGAGTGTGTTTTTTGTCACTGACGTGTTTCTCTTAGCCGTGTTTTAACTTCACAGTT